>NC_046155.1:139279160-139329804 GCF_011064425.1 Rattus rattus
CCTGGAGCCTGGAAACATGCACACATGTGTGACTGCATGGTTGTGCTGGCTCACAGGAACAGACTGGGGGTTGGGACTGTGATTAATCAAGTCAGTGCAGCAGGTTCAGTTCTGAGAAAAGCAGTCAAAGGTGCCTGTTACATCCACCCTAGGAATGATCAGCAAGGCAGGGCAGCAACCAAGGTCAGCTCCCACTTTGATCCTTTGTGTTTTTTAGGTAGACATGATTTTTGCACATTAAGTGTTTCAAATATGTTGCAATTAGAAAATTATTCTATATATCTCACGTCTTTGAAGGATCAGATCAGAAAACTATTACATGTGTACCTGACTTCATTTTTTCCTGTCCTGTGTTGTGTTAGCTGCAGTGGCCCTCCCCTTGAGCCTTCAATCTGCCCTGTCACTTTATCTCAGTTCTCTTACAAGGTGAACATTAACATTTCAAAGAGCTGACAGTATTGTGGATTATTGGTGTGTGGGAATAATGGCAGTCAGATAAAAAAAGAACATTTGTGTTGGTATACAGGTGCTGCATAAAAATAATATTTCTACAGGTATTTAAATTAGGTTTTGCCACGCCCTGAAGGATATGAAGGGGAAAAATCACTAGAGGATTAATATACAGATTATCGTCAGAGGGAAGCCACAGCAGTAGGAGTTCTTACGCTATGATACTTATAATAAAGAAAAGGGGTTTCCAAATTGGCTTTAACAGAGGGTAGTGGAGAGTAAATTCAGATGTATGAAGTCCCAAAATATGGAAATGTGGGATATCTTTTACACAACACACACACACACACACACACACACACACACACACACACACACTGGATATATATATATATATATACAAAACAGTGTTACAGAATAATAAACTTATTTTCTGAGATCTAATAAGGTAAACTGGTTTGAATGTTTACAGTCCTTTATTATCCTTTGATTTTTGTTATTTATTAGTATTTTTTAAATTTTGTAATGTTGAACAGATTCCACAATAAACTGGCGAATTAGGGATAACATTCTTTGGATATGTTATCTTTTTTATTTTGGCTCTGCCCCCTGATTGATTGAAATTCATGTGATAGGAAAATAGTGTGCTAATTTTTGGTTATTGGCCATTCTTCATCAGAAAAATCAACAAGGATGTGTATTGTCTTTTTCTTTTGTTTGTTTGTTTGTTTGCAGTTGTTTTGTAACTGTATTTTTTCATTAAAATGTATCGTATTTTATATTTTCATTGAAAATTTATTTTAATACAATCAACCATAATTGCAGTTTCCTTTTTTTCTACTCCTCACAGTTCCTCCCCACCTCCATTCCCTTCTATAACTAATTCCTTTTTTCTTTAGAACCACGCATCCCAAATTATAACAACCAAGCACAATGAAATGAAATATAATAAGATAAACAAAAACCATGATACTGAGTGTTGACAAGGCAACCCAACAGGAGAAAAATTGCCAAAGAAATAGGCAGAAGAATCAGAAACCCACTTCCTAACATATGTAGGAATCCCATAAAAACACTAAACTGAATTTTATAAGATATGAACAGAAGACCCAGTGCAGGCTGTTATAAACTCTTGGACATAGTGGTCCACAGAGACATGTCATATCCTTTATGTCATTGTATTTTGTTTTCTATTTCAAAATGTTGTTTGGATTTAAAATTTTTAATGTATTTCCAAAGTAAAGGCCTGTTGTGACTAATGCCAACAGCACTTTGAGGGGTCTTGAAGGTTTTTGCTTCTGTGTTGATTAATATAGATATAGCATAGTAATACCATACCACACACTTTTGTTATTTTAGCTATGTCATATAAACTTTACATCTGACATAATGTCTTCTTTATTTTTTTTTTCTGGGGCTGGAGACGAAACCCAGGGCCTTGTGCTTGCTATGCAAGCGCTCTACCACTGAGCTAAATCCCCAACCCCTGACATTGTGTCTTCTACAACTCTTTTATTATTCAGGTTTTCTTTATACAATAATTATGTTTTTTGTTTCCGTATAACGTTACAGCTATATTGTTTTAGTTGGCATGGGTATTACTGATTACTACATTGAATAAGTGAATTCCTTTTGTTAGAATGGCAATTTTCATAAGAATAGCCCTGATAATCCATGACCATAAAAGGCATGTTGAGCTCTGTTTTCTGTTTTAATTTTCTTAAATTTGCTATTCTTATACCTTACATTTTCATTGTAAACTTTTGAATTTTCTACAGTTATCATATATAATATATATTGTATGTACACACACACACATATATATGTGTATATATATACATAAATGATACTTTTCATAACATGGTGTTAATATATATTTATAATATATTTAACAATGTTGCACATAAATTTATAATATATATGTATTGTAAAGGATATTGTGTCTATTATTTCTTTCTCAAAATATTTATTACAGAAACATTATTTTTTCACTAACTTTTAATCCTGGAACTTTACTGAATGTAATTACTAGCACTATGCAGTTTCTGGTTATATATTTAGTACCTTTTACTTATAGAATCCTATCATATTTAAATGATAATGAATTGACTTCTGCTTTTCTTACTCCTACTGCCTTTATAACTTACACACTTGTTGCTTCCCTAAGATTCCTAATATTGTACAGAATAAGACATGGAATGTGACCTTCCTAGTCTTGTTTCTGATTTTAATGAAAATACTTTGAGTTTCTTCATTTACTAGGATGCTAGGTCTGAGTTAGTCCTTTCTTGCCTTAATGCTGGAATAGGTTCACTTTATCCTTACCAGTGACCACATTTCTAAGGAAACAGGACACTTGCTTCCCTACTAGACATTTACTCCAATAGCAATGTCTGCATGCATGGTTGGAGTTTTGAGAAAACCTTCATCCTCCTTCCTTGAATTTGTCCTTGGTCTTGTGACAGGTGTACCTTTAACTGTAACCATTGGAGTTCATATTTACAACAGCCATGACATTTATAGAGACAACATTTCACAGCATTTCTCTAATCCTCTAGCTTTATTTAATTTCTGCAACTTTTTCTTTAATATTTCTTGATGCCAAAGCAGGTTGTTTGAGATGTCCCAACTGTGGCTGAATAATAATAGTCCTTATTCTCAGTATTTTTAGTAGTTATTCATTCTAGTGCTAATCAACACCCACTATAATAAGAGTCTTATCTACTCAAAGAATCATGAGAATGTAACTATGGAAATAAACAGAATAGTTAAAAGGGTATTTGACAAAATGACCATTTAGGAAAATAATATTATTATATTCTCTGCTAGGATCTACAAATTTCTTAGGTATGTTTGCTGCCAATGTTTGCAGTATCATTCCGGAATTCTCTGCTGCAGAAAAGGCATTGATTCTAATCAAGAATGTGGTTGGTTACTTGAATAAGTAGTATTACCAAAATTACACTACGAGTGCATTTGACCTGGCAGGCCATTAATGTAGCATTTAAGGTTTATCAATGGATAAGAAAATTATGAAGTTTTCCCTGTACTTAGAAAATGCAGAGTCATCTTCTAGCACTATTAAAACTAGCCAGCAAGGAAAGTTTCCTGTATAGCTTAAGTTTGATTTCTCAACGTGAAGCAAATAGAATGTAAAGTCTCTGTAATAACATGGTCTTACCATGATGCTAAATAAGGCAGTCCTCTGCTACACATGTAGCTGGAGCCATGGACTCAAGTATCATACTGATTGTTTGGTAATTGTTCCTGGGGCTCTGAAGAATCCAGTTAGTTGATAAAGCTGTTCTTCCTGAGATTGCAAACCATACATTGGCTGCATTCCTTCCCATAACTCTTCCATTGGGGTCCCTGGGATCAGTCTACTTGCTGCCTGTCAGGAGTTGCATCTATCTTAGGTGCTAGAGCCTCTAAAAGGATAGTTATAACAGATTCCTATCTGAAAACATTTCTTGGCAGCAATAGTATTTTTTGCCTCTGCAAATGGATGGTTGCCAAAGTGGGGTGGGTACTAGATAGCCTCTCCTTCAGTCTCTGATTCATTTTTTTTTTTGCATTTGCTTTACACATGAACATTTCTGGGTTAAAGAATTTGAGATGGGTGGATGGCTCTATCCTTCAATTGGAGACCATGTCTATTTATGAAAGTTGGTTTCTTCAAGTAGTATCTCCACGCTTTTGGGTATCTTAGCTAACATCATCCCTCTTAGGTCCTGAGGGCCTCTTGCATCCATGGCATCTAGGACTTTCTAGTCCCCCTCCATACCTCAAGCCTGCTACATATTTGTATTCATTATCCAGTCATTCTGCACTTCTCTCCAGTCTCATCCCACAACTGACCCTCCCCTCCCTTTATCCCCCCACAACCGACTCCCCTACTCCAAGTCCTTCCTTGCCTCTGCCTCCCATGATTATTTTTTCCCACCTCTAAATGGGATGGAAGCATCCACACTTGGTAAGATTCATAGGGTCTGTGAGTCATGGGAGTTCTGAGATTTGAGGCTAATATCTAGTTATCAGTGTGGCAATACTAGGAGTGTCCTTTTGGATCAGAGTTATCATATTCATGATGATATTTTCGAGTTCCACCCATTTGCCTTCAATATTGCCAAAGTCTTCATTTTTATTAGCTAAGTAGTATTCTATTGTGTAAACATACCATGTTTTCTGTATCCATTCTTCCGTTGAGAGACATCTGGGTCGATCCCAGCTTCTGGCTCTTATAATAAGGCTGCCATGAACATAACCAAACACATGTTCTTGTTATATGTTGGAGCATCTTTTGAATGACAGTGGTCTCTGTAAAGGTTTATACCTTTCCTGTTTTTCTTGAGGAACTTCAGACTGCTTCCAGAGTGGGTTGGCAGCCTCTTGCAATCCCACCAACAATGGAGGGTTTCCTCTTTCTCCACATCCTTGATTTCCATCTATGTCAAAGAGGTTTTGATCTCTTACCATTTCTGTTGGGTATGAACTGAAATCCATGTGTTGTTTTGATACAATTTGCCTGAAGACTAAGTACGTTGAACAATTTTTTAGGTACTTCATGGTCATTCAAGATTCCTCAGTTGAGAATTTTCTGGGACTTGAGAATTGTAAAAAGAAGATAAAAATGCCATTTTTTTAAATTTTTCTACTTGATTCTCACCATGGAGTCTAAATTACTTTTTTGAGTTCTTTTTATATTTTGGATATAACATCTATCAGATATAGGATTTATTGGACATTGTTGTTGTTGTTTAGTTTTTTTTTTTTTTTTTAAACAGTGTCCTTTGCCGGTTTCAAAGTTCCTCCTTCTTTTTTAATGGGGTCCCATTTATTCAATTGTTGATCTCAAAGCCTGAGCCATTGGAGTTCTGTTTGGATGTTTTCCCCTGTGACAATATGATCAAGGCTCTTTCCCATTTTTTCTTCTATCAGATTCAGTGTATCTGGTTTCATGTGCAGGTCCTTGTTCCACTTGGACTTGAGAATTGTAAAAGAAGATAAAAATTGTTCAATATCCATATTTCTATTTGCAGATCTCCAGTGAGACCAGCACCATTTGTTGAAAATGCTTACTTTTTTGACTGTACTGTTTTCACTTCTTTGTCAATGATCAGGTGAACATACGTGTGTGGTTTCATTTCTGGGTCTTCAATTCTATTGTATTCATCTACCTGGCTGTCTCTGTACCAATACCATTCAGTTTTTATCACTATTGCTTTGTAGCAAAGCTTGAGTTCAGGGATAGTGATTCACGCAGAAGTTCCTTAATTGTTGGATATAATTGTCACTATACTGGGTTTTTTTATTATTCCAGAAAAGGTTGAGAATTAGTCTTTCTATATTTGTGAAGAATTGAGTTGGAATTTTGATCGGGATTTCATGGAAACTGTGATTGCTTTTGATAAATGAACATATTTACTATGTTAATCCTACTCCTCCATGATCATGGGAAGTCTTACAATTTTCTGTGGTCCTTTTTTTTTATTTTTTTGATTTCTTTCTTCAGAGATTTAAAATTCTTGTCATACAGATCTTTCACTTGCTAGTTAGGGTCACAGCAATATATTTTATATTATTTGTGGCTATTCTAAAGGGTGTTGTTTTCCTATTATCATTCTCGGTACGTTTGCATTTTCCATAGAAGAAGGCTATTGATTTGAGCTAATTTTATATTCAGCCACTTTGGTCAAGTTTTTTTATCAGGCTTAGTTATTCTCTGGTGGAACTTTGGGGTCACTTAAGTATACTGTCATTTAATCTGCCAATAGTGATATTTTAACTTCTTCCTTTCCAATTTGTTTCCCTTTGACATTTTTTATTGTCTAATTGTTCTGGCTAGAACATCAAGTAACATATTGGATAAAAAGAGAAACAGTGAGCAGCCTTGTCTTGTTACTGATTTTACTATTGGACTGTTTCAAGTTTCTCTCCATTAAATTTGATGGTGGCTGTTAGTTTTCTGTATATTGTTTTTACTATGTTTAGGTATGTTCTGTGAATTTTTGATCTTTCCAAGAATTTTAACATGATGAGGTGTTGTATTTTGCCAATTTTTTTCTATACTAATCTCAGTTTTTAAACAAAAGCCCCTTATTGCACAAAGAGAAGTTATTCTCAAAGGAATGGAGACACTTGCTGAAAAATCCTCCGAACCAATCTCTGAATCACTACAAGCCTGCAAAAAAAAGATATGCACCCAGTGACATTGCTAACTGCCACTGAGAGTTCAAGTAAGAATATATTTCATGTTGATTAAGGAGAAGAGGATATTTAATGGCAACATGGCATCTTATTAAGACTCACAGAGACCTCTTTTATGTTATAGAGATCCCCTTTAATTAAAATTGGAGGATTCCTTTGTTATTAAAACAGTTTTTGTATAGAAACAGGATTCTTCATTTTAAATCATTCTTTTCCCAATTTTGTGCAGTGAAACTGGAATCGCCCATCTACCTTATACATGTTGATATCAGTAAAAATAGTATAATTTCCTGTTCACTCTTTTTATTAGTCATGGATTGCTCGAGTAACAGAAATTATGAAATAAATATATAATATCCTACATGAGATGCTTTCAAATGATTTACAGGCCGTAGTCAATCTAGCTGAATAATAGCTGTCTATGAATAGAAGATCCAAGAACCTTGTAGTTGTTCATGCTACATGTCTTAGCTGCTCTGTGGTATACAACAGGGTTATGAAAAAAGCAGTCTTTAATACCAATTAAATAATGAACTTAGTAGTGATGCAAAGTCAAGCAGGAAAAACAAAACAAAACAAAACAAAAACAAAAAAAAAGAAAAGAAAATATTCCTTCTGCCCTGTCCTAACATAGGCTTCCAGTAGAAGATGCAACTCATACTAAAGTCAGGTTTTAAATAGTAAATTAAATGTTGTATCTTCACACCTCCAGATTAATAGTACACATTCGAATTTAAAACTGAGCAAAACTTACATGAAAGGATCCCCAAATCTGTGATTTTAGTTAATTTCAGATTTCAACCAAGGTGCGGACCAAGAATAGCTATCAAACACATAAAATCCTCTCAGATTTTGATTGATACATTACATTTTAGGATATTTTTTATTGTCTTTGTGTGCACGAGAGCATATGTATTTGATTATATGCACATTATGTGTAGGTACACATGGACATGAATATATTGACTACAAGTCAATCTCTATGATTTTCTTCCCCTCCTTAATACATTTTTATGAGATACTTTGAAAAGGAGGAATGCAGAGAATATTATTCAGCCGTTAATATGCTATTGTACCATGTGGTTTTTAGAGAGGATGTTAACTTTTTAAGTTTGCTGCAACAAGCTTTACTACCTCACTTTAAGGATACACCCCTTTAAAAAAATACATATTTTATTTAAGTTTATCTTATTTATGTGTGTGTTCATGCACACATATGTGCACAGGTGTCCAAAGCGTCTTTAAGGAAGAGCTAAGTCTCTGAGAGCATTAGTTGCAGATATTTGTGAACCTCTCAATATGAGATATGGATGCTGGTTCTGAAATCAGTTTCGTTGATAAAGCAGTAACTGCTCTTAACATTGGAACTCTCTCCATTTCTTTCTTTTTCTTTCTGCATCTGTCTCTGTATTTCTCTCTGCCTATCACTTTTATCTCAGTGTCTCTCTTGCTTCTGTCTCTTTCTTTGTCTGTGTATCTCTGTCTCTCTTTTTCTGTGCTTCTGTCTCTGTGTTTATCTATCTCTGTGTCTCTGTCTGTTTCTCATTTTTTTCTGTTATGTCTTTATCTCTCTTCAATCCTATCATATCATGTGGTATTTTTGGGCAGATTATCTCATTGAACCCAGAAATTGATGATTTACCTAGAAGGCCAGAAAGCTGTGAGATTCTGCTGTCTCTTCTTGCCTCCTTTTGGAAATCCATGTGCATGCCGTCCCACTTTATATCTCTAGGGTTCTGAGGATCCACATTTGAGGTTGCATGATTTTTTTAGGAAAGAATCTTTATTGAATGATTGATTCTTTTCAACACTATGCTATATTATTTTAAGGAAAATAACATTAACGCTTTTAAAATACCTGAAATATAACAACAAAATCCTACAAATCCAAGGCTCATTCAAAAATGTCATCAATATTTATGTCTATGCCGCTGAACACATGAGGATGCCAAGGGTAGCTTTGTGACGTTCATCCTTGCCTTCCTTTTCATGAATTTTTCAGGAAGTCAATGTAAGGTGGTCAGCCTATGCAGCAGATCTTTTCTTCTGAGTCATCTTATTAACAACTCCTCTAGAAACTCTCCTTTAAATTTTATTTTTCTATTTTATTTGGAGATTATAGCATAATCCTGTCAGCTCCCTCCGTTCAAACGTCTCCCTTTCTCCCTCCAAAGCCTCTTATACACACTTTCTTGTTTTTATTCCATTTGATGGCTTCTTCTATCGCTGAAGTTTGTTAGAATACTATGTGCTATATTTATCTACTTTCTCTGGAAATATCTAGTAAACGTTGTAAGTATTATCACAATATTCTCTGTATATTATGGTTGTCTGTCAAAATGCCCCACCCCCTTTTATAAATCTGTATTTTCATAGATTTCCTTCCACTAAATAAGTGCATTTTACAAAAGAGTGTACAACATTTTGGTGCAAATGTTGAGGTCATAAGGAGCTAAAGTTTTTACATGTAAATACACACTAACTGGGCATCCTGAACCACAAGGCAGAAATTGATAATTAAGGTTTTCACACACACACACACACACACACACACACACACACACACACACACATTACAGGTTCATTAAAGTAAATCAAAAACACATGGAGGAGGGTCTTTCAAGTATAAAAGCTTTGGTCTTGTGAATACAAGAAATTTTTCCCGACATCTGAGACTATACAAGAAATATAAACTCAAGGTAGTAGTACAGCAAGCACACTGACCAGTAATAAGATCTACTCTTCACTAACCATCTGCATGAAAATTGTCACAACTAAGGATTTCCACCGTGTATTAGTTAGGTTTCTCTTGCTTTGATGGCATCCTGACTATAAACAACTTCTGGAGGAAAGGGTTTATTTGGTTTGTACTTTCTCATTACAGTTCATTTTCTAGAAACTCAGGCTAGGAAATGGGAAGCAGAACTTAAAGGAGAAATCACAAAGAGCAGTGTCTACTTGCTTGTTCGGCTTACTTTGTAACAAACCCATGAAAGAACAGCCTAGGGACTGGAGCATAATGCCTATGGTCTGGTTACTTCCACAGCAATAATAAGAAAATGCTCATTGAGACATGCCTATAGCTAAATCTGATGAAGTCCTTTTCTCATCTGAGGTTCATCTGCTGACATGAGCCTACTTCATCTTAAGTTAAAAATGATGGACAATAAGTACAAACGAAAAGAAAAGAGAGACACTAAACAGCATACTTCTACTCCCTAGAGTCCAATCCTTGTTGTTTCTATTCTCTGTTCACACAGCCCACTCTAAATAGACTATTGAACGTTATGCATCCCATTTGTGTATTTGACACTTTTTCATCCAGGCTTAAATTTATGCTTGCCTTTCACTTTACACAGTATTTTGTCTGCTCCCTGTAGGGCTTTGTCTTACGTCTGTAGCATCTGTCTGCTTGCATTGATGTCCTTCTGAACCGTGCAGCTCCTTTAACCTATTTTTATTAATTAATCATTCACATTTCAAATGATATCTCTCTTCCTGGTTACCCCTCCACAAACCCCCCATCCTATCTCCATTCTCCTCCCTTCGCTTTGCCTCAATAAATGTGGTCCTCTACCCATTCTCACCTCACCCCATTAGCATCCCCGAATGCTGGGACATCAAGCCTCCACAGAAACAAGGGGCTCCCTTTCCACTGATCTCAGAAAGGCCATCCTCTGTTACATATGTATCTGAAGATATGGATACCTTTGTGTATACTCTTCAGATGGTCCTTTAGTCACAGGAAGCTCTGGGTGGTCCAGTAAGCTCATAGTGCTCTTCTTATTGGATTGCAATTTCCTTCGGGTCATTCAGCCCTTCCCCTAGCTCTTTGATTGGGGTCCCCTGGCTTCCCAATGGTTCAATTGTTGACTGTGAGTATCTGCTTTGGTATTTGTCAGGTGCTTGTAGAACCTCTCAGGGAGAAGACATACCATGCTCCTGTCTACAAGTCTTTCTTGCTTCTTCTTCTCAGCAATCGTGTGGTGGTTTTGTGTCTGCAGATGGGATGCATTCCTAGGTGGGGCAGTCTCTGGGTGGCCTTTCCTTCAGTCTGTGTTCCATTTCTTTTCCCCTGTCTTTCCTTTGGACAGGAACATTTCTTGGTTAAAATTTTTGAGATAAGTGTGTGGCCCCATGGTCCCTACAAGTTCTCTCTCCCCTTTGTTGGGTATTTCTGCTAAAGTCATTTCTGTTGGGTCCTGGGAGCCTTTTACTTCCCTGGCATCTGGGACTTTCTAATGTCTACCTCCAGTTCTCCGCCACCAAATGCTAGATATTTCTATTCAATTTCTTGACTCCCTGTACTTCTCTGCTGTTCTTCCAATACCTGACCATGCCCCCTTTTTGCCTCCCACTCCACCCACCTTATAATATTTCTATTTTTCCCTCACACATATCCAAAAATAATCAGTATAGTATATAATCTGAGGGTTCACAATAAATCTGTCTATTATTACCAATGGCCAGACTACTATATGAAATGCAGATTGTTTGTACAAATATGACCACCCTCTGTTTCATTGATACAACATACTCATTCCAATCTCAATCTCATGTGATTCTAAAATGAATAACATCTACATCAGGTTCCTGATGGCCTGCATTTCTTTGCTTCATCCTTCTTATCTAGTTTGGTGGCCTTATATGTATGAGCCACATGTGGGGCAGGCTCTGAATGGGTGTTCCTTCTGTCTCTGTTCTAAACTTTTCCTCCCTATTCCCTCCCAAGGGTATTCTTGTTCCCCTTTTAAAGAAGGAGTGAAGCATTCACATTTTGGTCATCCTTCTTAAGTTTCATGAGTTCTGTGCATCTAGGGTAATTCAAACATTTGGGCTAATATCCATTTATCAATGAGTTCATACCATGTATGTTTTTCTGTGATTGGGTTACCTCACTCAGGATGATATATTCCATTTCCATCCATTTGCCTATGAATTTCATAAAGTCATTGCTTTTGATAGCTGAGTAATATTCCATTGTGTGGATGTACTACATTTTCTGTATCCATTCCTCTGTTACAGGGCATCTGGGTTCTTTCCAGCTTCTGGCTATTATAAATAAGGCTGCTATGAACATAGTGGAGCATGTGTCTTTGTAATATATTGGGGCATCTTTTGGATATATGCCCAAGAGAGGTATAGGTGGGTCCTCAGGTAGTTCAATGTCCAATTTTTTGAGGAACCTCCAGACTGATTTCCAGAATACTTGTATCAGTCTGGAATCCCACCAACCCATTGGCCAAAACTTTTCAATAAAACTGAGGAATATTTAACTCCCAATACCAATTAACTGTCTGTAATAGAAATATTAGTATGAATAATGTTCTATTCTATCTTCAGTTATTCATGTTTTAATGGATAAAAATATTCCAAGATATTTTCATAACCACTGTGTACTTACATATTTATGGAATTTTAACAGTGAAAAACAAATGGATCTACTGAAGGAAAACATTTTTGTAAGACTCACTTATAGGCAACTCCAAAAGAAATATATCTGGCCTAATTCCTCAGAGTTGTTCAGCTCACAATCTAAGAATTTTAAATCATTTAAAGTGAGATTTTGTTTTGTTGATATCTTCTATATTTCACATTCTCCACAACTAAGCTTCATATATTCCAAAACATCGTGAGACGTTTATAGTATCTGTTCTCAAACCAGCAGTGAACACTCTGACTACCCACACAGTTGCATGTATGATTGGAGGACTTTGGTAATTCACTATTACAGCCTGGATGTGCAGAATGTCATGAGTCAAGTCAATTGCAGCAGGTCCTTCTGAGAGGATACCCAGCTAAAGGAATGAATTTCATCCACTTGAAAAATTGTGGGCAAGGCAATGCAGAAACCAAGGGCAGTTCTCAAAGCCACAACTGTGTTTCCATAGACAGACAAGATTTTTGCAGATTAAGGATTGCAAATGTTAGAAATTAGAACCTTGTTGTATCGATCTAAAATATTTGACTCTAAAGAATAAGATCAGAAAGCTAACAAATCAGGACCTGGCTTCTATTGCCCCTCCCTCATTTTCTTGGCTGCACGGGGGCCCTCCTTTTAATCTGTCTATCTGTCCTGGCATTTTAGCTCAGTTCTCTTTCTAGTTTGACATACAGTTTCAGCTGAGACAACTACTGTGGATTATTGCTGAGCATGAGTAAGGTCAGTGACTGAGTAGAACAAGCAATTTTTGTGATGTGGGGGGTTGTATGTGGGTAGAAATACTAAGGGATGTTAATAGATGTTTCCCTTATGGCAGAAGGTTGAAGATGGCTAAAGCAGATTAGAGATACCATACATTTTAACAGTGGTGATGTAATAGACCAAGGTGGTTAGGACCTGGCAATTGATGAGTGGTTGATAGAATCAGGTAAGTAGTTCTGATATTTTGTTAGTTATAATACAGAAAAGGAGTTTTCATAGTGGCTGTAAGAAAGAGAGGTGGACAGAGTGGACTGGTGTGTGTGTGTGTGTGTGTGTGTGTGTGTGTGTGTGTGTGTGTGTGTGTGCGCGCGCACAGGAGCGCTCACATGTGGGTGCATGCACATGTGTGCAACCGTGAGCTCGTGTTCCACATGAATATCAAAAGGGAATAACTTCATCAACATAATGGCTAGTTTATAGAAAGTTAGAGTGTGTGCCACATGCAGAAGTACTGTCTACACAGAGGTACAAGATGAAAAATATTTTTCTATGATTTGTAATGTGTTCTAATATGAATGAGGTTTACGTACTTCTCTGTCTTCATCTTCCTTCACATCTTCCCCATCCCTCCTCCTCTTTGTCCTCCTTCTTCTGCCCCTTCTTCCTAATTTATTTACTTTTCTAATGCTGCTTGGATCCAAACCTCAAAGTCTTGAAAATATTGGTTTGGTTATGCCATTTTTTTACATTGCTTTCTATTTAAGGTATGAAAATAGTGTATAAAAGTTTACTTTAAGAATTTTTGAAGGATAAGTATACAGTGTTATGTCATTTTGTTCTCATTGTATTTTATTCCTCCTTTCACAATGGTGTTTGCAATTTAATAGATATTTCCAGACTACATAGGAGAGGTGACCCTGGCTAGCAACACTGTCATGATTTCTATGAGTTATCATTTCCCCATAGCAAGTCCTGTTAATTGGCATAGAAATAGCACAAATCAGCACAGATCAGCACAGGTCAGCATAGCTCAGCACAACAAAGAGTGGTGGAGGTATGTGTTCCCATATCTTCCCTGTTCTTCTGTGGCTGAAATTTCAACTGCTTACCATTCTGCTCAATATTCTACTTTAGGGAAAATAACAGGAACTATCTGCACGAAGAAATATGCTGCCTAGGCAAGGGAGTGGTGGCTACAACTCGCTTGCTCTAGCTATGATGGTTATTTGTTGTGCCTAATTCCTTGCTGTATTTCAATAGAGAGCTGGTAAAATTATCTGGATTTGTACAAACTGTGGCAATGAAGTTGACAGCAGACACATTTCACCAATATTCCAGTGAAAGAAGAAGCTGAACTCAGGAAATTACAGGGATCAATGTAGCCTCTCTCTTCATTTCCTTGTTCATTCCACATGTTGCTGCTCTTCTGTATTATAGTAAACTATAGAAGTGGATGTCTGTACCAAAATTAAAACATGCTGGTTTGGTCAGATAATGGTGGTAGTAATATATTTCCTCTGCCTAACTTATTCCACGTTCCTATAAAGGCAAGAACACCTAGCACCGGCTGTGTTGCCTTACGGAATTTTCATTAGTGCTAGAGGATTTTATTTGAAAACTCAGTAATTTCTTTATACTTACTTCATAATCCAAAATATTTTAATTCGTTTCTTTTTTACTTATTCATTTTACATCACAATAAATGCCAAAATCCTGGTCACTCCTCCCACAATCCTTCCATCCTCCACCCATCCTCTTATCCACTGAACTGAGGAGGATTCTGATGGTTATCTCTCTACCCTGGAACTTCAAGTCTCTATGTACTAGTCACTACCTCTCTCACTGTGGCCAGACAGGACAGCCCCATCAGAACGTATCCCACATGCTGACAACAGCGTTTGGCATAGCCCCTGCTCTAGGTATTCATGTCCCTTATGAAGACCATGCTGCACAACTGTTACATCTATGCATGCAAGAGAACTATATCCAGCCCTTGTATGTTCTTTGGTTGGGGTTTTCAGTTTCTCATAGCCTCCAGTAAACCAGGTCAGTTTATTTTCTTCGTCTTCCTGTGATGTTCCTATTCCCTTGGGGGCTTCAACACATCCTCCTATTCTTCCATAAGAGTTCCTAGGTTCCACCCACTTATTGGAAGTTGGTGTCTGTATCTTTCTGAGTCAGTTTGTTGGATAGGGTGTCTCAGAGGAGAGCTATGTTAGACTTGTATCTGCAAGCATAACTGAGTATTATTAAGAATGTGAGGAATTTTTGCTTGAACATGGGAAGGATCTCAAGTTGGGCTAGGTTGTGGTTGATCATTTCCTCACTTTCTACTGCATCGCCAATTTGTACATTTCATTTCGAATAGAAAGTATAAATTTCGTGTCAAAAGTTTGTGGGTGTGTTGGTGCCCCTATCACTCCACTGGGGTTCTTGCCTGGCCACCAGAGGCAACCTCCTTAGGCTTCATATTCTCTAGGCTGTGAGTAACAGCTAATGACTATTGTTTTGATTCATGGTCACCTCCCCTATCTCAGATCTCTCTCTCTTCCTGAAGATGTCCCTTATCTCCCCTGATGAAGGTTACAGACTTCCTTTCATTCTCATTGTAATCAGGTCTTGTTACCCTGCCCTCCCCACAGATGACCAAAAAACCCCACACTTTCGTCTCACTCACCTATCATATTTTGTTTATTCCCATCATCTGCCGTCCATTACCATTTTATTCCTCCATTAAACCTCAAGTAAGCTTGCTTACTTCACCCTCCTTCATGCCTAAGCACCTGGGTTGTAGAGTGTAGCTTGAACATCCTGTATTTTAAGGCTGATAATGAATGACTAAATACTGCGGATACCATTCTGGAACTGGGTTACTTATCTCAGGATGATATTCACAAGATACATAAATTTACTCTCAAAATTCATGATGTCTTTGTTTTTCTAGCTGAATAGTATTGCCTTGTGTAGATTTACCACATTTCTTTATCAATTTTTCCATTGAGGGACATCTAGGTTAGTTCAAGTTTCTGGCTATTATAAGTAGAGATGTTATGGACATAGTTGAGCAAGTGTGTTTGTGAAATGGTAGAACATCTTTTGAGTATATGCCTAGGAGTGGTATACCTAGGTCTTGATGTATAATTATTTATTAGTTTCCTGAGAAACTTTCAAATTGATTTCCAAAGGGGTTGTAGACGTTTGCATTCCTACCAGCTACCAGAAATAGAGGATTGTTCCCCTTGCTCTACATCCTCATCAGAATGTGGTAACTCGTAATATTTTGATCAACCATTCAGACCAGTGTTAGATTGAATCTCAGTGTTGTTTTGATTTGCATTTTACTCATTTGCATTTCACTCATGTCTCTGGACTTTGAAGATTTCTTTAAGTGCTTCCCAACCATTCAAGATTCCTCTGTTGAAAATTCTATTTAGCTCTGTGCCCTGGTTTTTGATTGGGTGATTTGGGATGTCTATGTTTAATTTATTGAATACTTTATAAATTTTAGACATTAGCCCTCTGCAAAATATAAGGTTGGTGAAGATCTTTTCCCAATCTGTAGCCTGCTGTACTAGGCCTTAGAGAAGCTATGCAGTTTAATTAGGTCGCATTTATCAATTCTGTATCTTAGACCCTTAACCATTGGTATTCTCTTCAGGAAATTATCTTCGGCACCAATGTGCTCAAAGGTATTTTGTACTTCCTCTTTTGTTCTATTTAGTGTGTCTTATTTTATGTTCAGTTCCTTGATTCTTTTGGACTTGAGTTTTGTGCAGGATGATAAATATGGATCTACATTCATTTTTCTATATGTAGACATTATGTAGACTGGCACCAGTTGTTGATGATGATCTCTTTTAGTATGGTGTTGGCATCTTTGTCAAAAATCAGATGTCCTTAGTTGTAGGGGATTATTGCTGACTTTTGTATTCTATTCTAATGATCAATATGACATTTTCTGTAGCAATTCCATGTAGTATTTATTACTATTTCTCTGTAGCACAACTTGAATCAGTAATGGGGATTCTGTCTGAAGGTGTTTTATTCTTCATGTTTTGTATGGGCTATCTGGTTTATTGTGTTTCCATATGAATTTGAGAAGTATTGCTAGAGAATTACATATATATTTTAATGTCCTGGTTCATTTTACAGACACACCTTCCCAGCATTTGTGTCTTATAAGTCAAAATGTATCAAGTAAATGTATAAGATGCCACTTACATTTTATGGCTTTATTTTTATAGATATATTTATTGATGTTACCATATTCTTATGGTATCAAATATCCTTTTCAAAACTTCATGACTTATGCCAATGAGTTCATTTTTTCCCTACTTACACCTCTATCAGATTGAGGACATCAGGTCTTATATTACAGTTCTTGATCCATTTGCAGTTGAGTTTTGGAGGGTAATTAACAATTATCTAATTTCATTCTTCTATCTGTAGATGATCCAGATTGATCAGTACCATTTAGTGAAAAAAATTTAATTTGTGTTCTTGAAACAGGTAACTGTATCAGTGTAGTAATATATGTAAGCTGATATTTCTCTTCAATTGACCAATATAATAAGTTATATGCCATATTGTATAGATTTTGTCACTTTAACTGTGCAGAACCATTTAAAATCTTGGATCAGGAAAATTTCTTCTGTTCTTTTATTTTTTTGTTTTTGTTTGGGTTTTGTTTTGTTTTGTTTTGTCGGTGTCGTAGGTTTTTTTTTTTTAAACAAAAGAAAACTTCTTTTTACCATAGGAAATTACAATTACTTTTTTTATTTTGAAGGGAGTTTTTTGTAAGGGATTACATTGAATGTGGGAGTTGATTTTGGAAGAGTGGCCATTACTAGTGTAATAACTCTGCAATTTCATAACCATGGAGGCATTCTAGCCTGTAATTTCTTCTTCAATTATTTTTTCTAGTTTCTTTTTTTTTTTTTTTTTTTATTAACTTGAGTATTTCTTATTTACATTTCGAGGTTATTCCTTTCGGTTTCGGGCAAACATCCCCCTAATCCCTCCCCTCCCCTTCGTTATGGGTGTTCCCCTCCCTATCCTCCCCCCATTGCCACCCTCCCCCCAACAATCACATTCACTGGGGGTTCAGTCTTAGCAGGACCAAGGGCTTCCCCTTCCACTGGTGATCTTACTAGAATATTCATTGCTACCTATGAGGTCAGAGTCCAGGGTCAGTCCATGTATAGTCTTTAGGTAGTGGCTTAGTCCCTGGAAGCTCTGGTTGCTTGGCATTGTTGTACATATGGGGTCTCGAGCCCTTCAAGCTCTTCAGTTCTTTCTCTGATTCCTTCAGCAGGGGTCCCGTTCTCAGTTCAGTGGTTTGCTGCTGGCATTCGCCTCTGTATTTGCTGTATTCTGGCTGTGTCTCTCAGAAGAGATCTACATCCGGTTCCTGTCGGCCTGCACTTCTTTGCTTCATCCATCTTGTCTAATTGGATGGTTGTATTTGTAGGGGCCACCTGTGGGGCAGGCTCTGAATGGGTGTTTCTTCAGTCTCTGTTTTAATCTTTGCCTCTCTATTCCCTGCCAAGGGTATTCTTGTTCCCCTTTTAAAGAAGGAGTGAAGCATTCACATTTTGATCATGCGTCTTGAGTTTCATCTGTTCTAGGCATCTAGGGTAATTCGAGCATTTGGGCTAACAGCCACTTATCAATGAGTGCATACCATGTGTGCTTTTCTGTGATTGTGTTACCTCACTCAGGATGATATTTTCCAGTTCCAACCATTTGCCTACGAATTTCATAAAGTCGTTGTTTTTGATACCTGAGTAATATTCCATTGTGTAGATGTTTCTTAAATTGCCAGTGTAGCCTTGTACATTTTTTTGTTTGAGTGTGTGTGTGTGTGTGTGTGTGTGTGTGTGTGTGTGTGTGTGTTGGAAATGCATATATATATATATAATTACATCATATTAAAAATTAAAATGAAGATATTTTAACCTCTGACACTCCTATCTGTAGCACATTTTTCTCATTCACTCTTTTTCTTGCAATAAGACTCATGATAATGTAATATGTAGGAGGGGAACATTGAAAAACCTTGTCTTATTCCAATGTATTTTCATTAATGCTTATCTCCATTTACTGCAATCATGGCACTTGCATTATTATATATTGTTTCTCTTAAATGAAAATACGTTCTCTGTATCCTTACCAGTAGTAGTCACATTTCTCAAGAAAAGTGATACTTGTTCACCCAGCAGACATCAATGCTAATGGGCCCCTAGTTAGTGACCCAAGTTTAGATGAGTGCTCATTTACTGTACATGGACTTCTGTCTTAGTTAGGGTCTTATTTCTGGCAACAGAAACCATGACCAATATAAGTTTTATAAGGGGCAACATTTAACTGGAGTTGGCTTACAGATTCAGAGGTTCAGTCCATTATCATCAAGGCTGGAGCAAGGCAGCAAGCATTCAGGCAGGCATGGTGCAGGAGGAACTCTACATCTTCATTGGAAGCAAGCCAGGAACAGACTGTGCATGCCCAAGCAGCAAGGAGGAGTTTCTCCAAGCCCACCCCCATGGTGACATACTTCCTCCAGCAAGGCCACACTTTCTAATAGTGCCACTCCCTGGGCAAAGCATATGCAAACCATCAGATTCCACTCTCTGGCCTCCATAGGCTTGTTTAAACACACGGCACTATAGAGGCCATACCTATACTTATCATACTAAAAAGTACATTTGGTTCAACTTCCAAAGTCCCCATAGTCTATAGAAGTATCAACAATGTTAAAAGTCCAAAGTTCAAAATCTCTTCTGAGATCCATCCAGTCACATAACAGTAATCCCCAAATTAAGACAGGCAACCAGCTGGGAAATCTTCCAACTCTGCCATCTCCATATCTGATGTCCAAGTAGTCTTTAAGTCTTCAACTTCTTTTTCATTTTTGTTGATGACAACAAATTTCTTTTTCCTGAGCTGGTTCCACTCCCTTTTAACAGCTTTCCTTAGCAGATAGCCTGTGACTCTGGCAAATATAACATCTCTGGGTCTCCAAGGTAGCTTCAATATTACAGTATGTTTCAATGTCTAGGATCCATACATGATCCTCCAAAGGGCTGGCTTTACTTTTCCACCTCTGCCCTCTGTAGCAGATTAACTTCAGGTTGATCCACACTGTACTATTGTGTTGTTCTTGGTGATCACCCCATAGAACTGGCATATACAATACACTGGGGTTTCCTGCTTGCATCTAGGATTCACCAGTCACCTCTCACAGACACTCTTCGTGATGCCAGGACTCAATTCCTTTCCATGACCCCTTCCGTCCTGCACAGTTAATAGCAACTGAAGGTGTGCCTTCTGCAGCCTCATACAGTGCCCAGACTTAGCTGTTCTTCAAGATGCCTTCAGCACCAGTACTATCTGGGTGACTCTTACACATTATCAAGTACAGCTGCAGCATGAGGTACAACCTTGACTATTTCTGGAACACAGATTTTCTGTACTCTCAGGAAACACTTCCCAGAAGATCTCACCTCAGTGATGTTGATCTCTTTCTTAGCCCCAGCTAAGCAACATCAATTGTCCAAGTAAACTCCTTCTCCTCTTGATTATTAAGGCAGAGATACATGCCTGATGTTGTTGAGTTATGCTGCTTGCAGGAGCTGGAACATAGCCCCCTTGTTCTATTTCATTATCGATAGCTTCCTCTTTTCTAATTACTTTGCTGCTTAAATTTGGCTGTCCTGGATTTTGACCTTGACCTTGAATTTAGAGATCTGTATGCCTGTCTCTTGGGATTAAAGGTTTGTACCAAATTGCTGGGAGCTAATTTAGCTGCGGAGATTCTCTTCCCAAGCTCATTACTTCCTTAATTCAATATAATATCCTAGAACACAGGATTCAGCTTCATTTCACTTCTAGGTCTCCCTTTAATACTCAAACCATATATTTTGTATTTTTCCTTTTTCAACTTCCCTTCTTTCATTAAAATGTTCTTCATGAGACCACCAGAGAACAAAATATATGATGGGCTTTCCTGAGACTTCTGTTGTCAATTTAATTAATAAGAGTTGTTTTTTTTTTTTTTTTTTTTTTTTTTTTTTTTACAAGGAATCAAGCAGATTCTTTAGGCAAAACCTGCACCTTCTTCACTAACATACCATAAAAACACTCTTTATAGCATATGCCAAAATTCTTCTCCTCTGAAACCTCTTGGGCCAGGCCTGCACAATTAAAATCACTCTCAGTAACAAACAATTCCACATTCATATAATGATAGCCTATTTGGCCCCATTTGAAGCATTCCACTGCTTTCAAAATCCAAAGTCCCATAATCCACATTCTTCCAAGCAAAAGCATGATCAGGCCTCTCACAGCAATACCCAAGTCCCTGATACCAAATTCTTTCTTAGTTAAGATTTTATTGCTATGAACAGACACCATGACCAATGTAAATTTTATAAGGGGCAATATTTAATTCGTGCTGGCTTACAGGTTCAGAGGTTGAGTCCATTATCATCAAGGCAAGGAGATGGCAGCATCACAACATCCAGGCAGGCATGGTGCAGGAGGAGCTCAGCACTACATTCACCCGAAGGAAGATAGGACAAGACTGAGCATCCCCCACAAAGCTAGGAGGAGGGTCTCCAAGCCCATCCCCAGAGTGACATACTTCCTCCAACAAAGCCATAACTTCTAATAGTGCCACTCCCTGGGCCAAACATATGAAAATCATCACAGCATCTTTAGTGGCTTTTATTTATGTATTGACAAACACTGAATGCAATAAGAATCATGTCTAATCAAGACCAAGAACAGCAAAATCACTGGATATTGGATATAATCAGTAATATCTTGGGGTGTGTGTGTGTGTGTGTGTGTGTGTGTGTGTATGACCATTTAAAATAGTATCAAAAGATTTTATGCTAGGACTTACAACTTATCTGGTTATGTGTTTTAACTATATACATATATGCACAAGGGTCTTCGAAAAAAATAAACATATAAGTAAAAATTTTACTTGGTTTAATTTTAATAACAGCAGGAAAAACATATTACAATACTATACAAGGGCATAAAATTACGAATTGAAACACAAAAATTATTTTAAAATTTGCTGTGACTTGTACATGGAAGAAAGTCATGAGTTATGATGCTCAACACATGAAAAAGTAGAAAAAAAAGCACCTGGAGAGAGGATCATGCTGTCCCTAGAGACTGTGTAGAAAAGTCTGTTTACTCCAACAGTTCAGAGACGAAATTGAATAATCTTTGTCTTTAAGATATTTCATTTAATTTCTTTCAAAAAAAATCTAGATTTTATTGGTAGTCATGGTCAAAAATGATGTATTGACTTGCTGGAGTGACTTATATTGAGATACCTAGAGGCCTTCACTTGTCCATCTCTGGGTTATACGGCACAACATGATTACATGTTCTCACTCAATTTATGTGTTTTTTCCATTTATTTATTTATTTATTACATTTATTTATTCATTTTAAATTCCAATTAATAACCTGTATTCAGTTGTGTGTTTCACACCTTCCTTGCCCTCATACCTACTTTCCCTTATATTCTGAGATGCTGGAGGCCCAATGGTTATCCCACTACCATGATGCCTCAAGTCTATGAAGGGAAAGGGGAATCCTTTCCCGCTGAGGGCACAATAAGAAGGCCAGCCAAAGGAATGTAGTCTACAAAAAGGCAACAGCCTCCATTCCAGGTTTGTGGAACCCACATGAAGACTGAACTCCACATCTGCTACATGTTGCAGGAGATCTAAATCCATCCCATGTATGGCCTTTCACTGGTGGCTTAGTTTTTGAGAGACCTCAGTGTCCAGGTTAATTGATTCTGTTAATATTTATGTAGATTTACTATACCCTTTTTGGCCCTCTATCCTTCCTCCAAATCTTACATAAGCTTCCCTGAGCTCCTAGCAATGTTTAGGTGTGGGTCTCTGCATCTGTTTCTGTCTCATGCTGTTTGAAGCCTCTTAGAGGAGAATCATCCTAGGTTTCTGTCTGGAAGCACAGCAAAGTATCATTAATAGTGTCAGTGATTGGTCCTTGATCATGGGATATTTCTCAATTTGGTAAGGTTATTGTTTGACCACTCCCTCAATATCTGTTTTATCTGTATCCCTGTATATCTTGGTGATAGGTTGATTTGGTCAAATGTTTGGATGGGGTTTGGTCTCCTAGTCTTTCCCTGCCTGGACACTGGAATGAGGTCCTTTAGACTCTATATCTCCGAAAAGAAGAATTTAAATTATAACAAATTCTTTTGTTATCTATTCTGTAACTTAATAGGTAGTGGCCTAGGTTTGTTTCTGCCCTGTGCGAATCCACACTCCATTGTATACCAGGCTGGATTGGAAAGAATGAAACCTCGCTGGACCAGGTCGTTTAAAGAGGAAAGTGGTCTGCGTAAGTGATGGGTAATTGGCCTTCTCCAGAGACCATTTTCAGTGAAACAGGTCTTCTTTATTGGGGAGTTTGACGAGATATAGAAACTTTGAGGAGAAGATAGGGATTTGGGGGAGGGCACATCATTAGCTGTGGCTGAAGTGCGAGTAATGCTTCATTTCCATAAAGAAGAATTCCAGATTCTCATAGTGAGAGAGGAAATTTGAGCATTAATTTGGCCACTACATTATGTGACTATCACAAGGTTGATGGAGGTAAGGCCATAAGGCCTTTGTGCACTAGAACATGCAGGTCCAAAGAAAGATGGTAAACAGTCCTACTCCTCCTACTGATCTCAGGATGAGATTTTCACGGTTTGGACAGCTCTTACTTCACTCTTGCTCCAGACTGGCTCCCTAAGGGCATTCCTTTCTGGCCCCAAAACTATATACTATCATCGTCATACCAAACTGACTAAGACATAATAAAGGTTCAAATAAAATTATTAGTTACAAATACCCATTACAAAATATTGTTACTTAAGACCAATCTTTGGTTAATTTGGAAATAAAATAAATTACCCCAAAGAAAAAAATAACAAATTTAACACAATGAAAAATGTTTTTGATTGTGCTACACTTTCAGTATTAAAAAATATAAAGACCTATATATACAATGAAATAACATAGCCAATATTGATAAGAATTTTCATCACACAAGCATAGAAATCTGTCATTGATAGGATATTTGCTTCTCCTAATTACTCTTATTACTTCTGTCATTCATACTATGGCCTTTTGTGTTATACATTCATATATAGTATCCTGTTCTACATTGCATATAAATATAATGTCAAGTAGAGCAGAAGAGTACAATATCACACCTGGACACGGAGAGTAATTAATATTCATATAATCTGGATTTTCTTACTTAAGTCCTGACCAGCTCTTTGAATATCCTGAATTCTGCCTCATATTACCACCTTTTAAGAAAGCTTTCATAGAATCATGGTACATATAGAAACATTAGGTTTTTGAATGTACAGGGTGTGGATTTTAGACAACAGGGGAAACTTTCAACTATAGCTCATAGAAAAAAGAAAAAAAAATATGTACTTAATTTTTAAGAAATTTTGAGGGCTCATAAGAACATTGCAATTGTGGATATTTGGAATGCTAAAGGTCCAGAACCAAAAAATCTTGGACTTTTCCCTTATCAGCAACTTACCACCCAACCCTCTCTCAATTAGCATCATCTCAACTACCTAATATAACATTAGATATTTATTATTAGAGAACTAGCTAAAGAACAGACACATGGAAGGTAAGATAGACTACTGTCAAGTGTTATTTAAAACCTATGGTAGAAATTTTCTGACTTTCCATACAAATTCAGTTGATTTTTCCTCATAAAAATACTTGAAAAATATACTAGTATATAACCTTGTTTTACAATGTGATTATACAAGTTTCTATAAATACTTCAGCGTTGGAACTTGTATTGAAATAATCCTAAATCTCTCTTACTTGCTGATGACATCAATATTTGGCTATGAGTAAATAATCTACTTTTTCTTTTCCAGTAAAATTTCTGTATACATCAATAAGTATGTGCCCAAATGCTTCTTAAGTTCTAAATGTTTTGTATTTGATTAGACCTATATTCTTAGTATGATACTGCAAGAACTTAACAGTTTACTTTTTGCAATTTGCCTGTACTTAATTTTCCATTAAAATGGGGAGAAATTTTCTGTAATTTACTTTATCATTGGATATCAAAAATAGATTTAAATTTATTTTAAATTATTATTCATTTTCTATGTGGCAAATACTGTCAATAACTAAGGTGAAACCATTATATGCAAACAATTTAATCATTTGAATTAGATTTCCGTGATTTTTGAATAATTTCATTCACTTGCTCTTGCTACTACCTCAAGTAGAGTATCTTCCCAACTTTTCTTGGTTTATACTTTTTCTATATTCCTTAAGTTACATCTTAAATCTACCAAATTATGTTTTTGTTTGTTCATGTGGGGTTTTTTGGTTAGGAATGGTTACTTGTTATTTTGTATTTCTTTCATACAACATATTCTAACTGTGTCCCTCTCCATTTCTCCTACATGATTCTAGTCACCTCCATACCAGCTAAATCCTCTTGTTCTCACTTTCCACTTAGAAAACATACACACGTACACAGAAAACCTAACTGAAATAAAACAAAACAAACTGCCAAAGGAATCAGAAAAAAAAGTAAAACAAGTAGAACATAGATACAGAAAGACATAGCCCCACACAAAAACACCAATTAAAATATAAAATTCTGGGCCATAATGTATGAAAAATATCACCAGTGTTGTTAAAAGTATAATACATTTTGACTCAAAAATAATAACTCAAAAGTGTTTTTGATTCTCCTGAGTGATCTCTCTACAGCATGGAATGAGTCCTGATCTTCAGGGTGGATACTATACCCAGTAAGGTACTACTGGAGTAAACTACTTTTTCCATTTAGAGAATTTATCAAATGGGGATAGCTTCTTGGTGATGGGTAAGAGATTATATATCATTCCTGCTCTCAGTGCATGGACCCCAAATAACTTTTAACTATACACGTGTCATTATCTCTCACATGTGCATCAATCCTATTAAGTCTGGAATCTAATGTTGCTATGCTGAGATTTCTCCCATCACCAAGTACCATGATTGTTGAGGGGAGGGCGGCAATGGGGGGAGGATGGCGAGGGGAACACCCAAAAAGAAGGGGAGTGGGAGGGGTTAGGGGGATGTTGTCCCGGAAACCGGGAAAGGAAATAACACTCGAAATGTAAATAAGAAATACGTTAATAAAAAAAAAAAGTCAAGCCAAGTATGCTTGAAAGTGTGGTTAACTCTGTGCTCACAGAACTATCTAGCTTTCAACAAAACAAGAAGATTGATGGAAAACTGTACAAAAAGTTCACCAGAGGTTTTATTCCACTCCTGGTCCACACAACCCCCTGACACTTCCACATCCCATACTTCCTCCCCACCCTGCCTCCAGTGTCACAGAGGATGCCCCAACTCCTCACAACCCAACAGAACTCTAAACTTCCTGGGAACTACAGTCTCTTGATGATAAGGTGCACCTACTCTGACTGAACCCAGAACCAGGAAGCAGTTTCTCTATATGTGTTGGAGGCCTCATCTCAGCTCTTATATGCAGACTGGGGGATGATCCACTGTTTCAGAGATCACAAGGGTCGAGGTTATCTACGACCACTGGTCCTTTTACAGGATTCCCCTTCTCCTCAGCCTCCTCCAGCTTTCCCTTAATTCAATCAGAGAGGTAATGGTTCATTGGTTGGGTGCACATATCAACAGATGACTCTTTCAGCTGCTTTTTGATTCTATCGAAAGACAGTCAGGATTGGTCTATTTTTGTGAATGTCCCATAGCCTCAGTATTTATGTCATGTCTTGGGGCCTCCCCTTGACCTGGATCCAACTTTGGGCCTGTCAGAACACAGAGGAACCCAAGAATACAATTTGACTCTTGTTATTTTTTTCAAAAGGATTTAGAGAGTCATCTCAAAGACAAAACCTATACTACTTGGGACATCTAAAGTATGCTCTTCTTCAGAGTCACTGAAAGAATGATGCAGTACCCTGTTTTATGCCACATCATATTACACATGAGTCATCACAATTGTTAAAGAGCAATGTGAATCCTCTGAGGCTGCCTGAGACACATAATGGATGGTGAGAAATATTTTGCCATGAGTACACACAGAGTAGTAATCTAAATGTTTAATTTAATTGACCATTACTATGTGCACAATATTTATTCTTCATTTTGTATTGGTGTACTCTTGCAAATATTTTTCAATTCAGTTGCACTTGAATTTATATAACTAATAGGACTTTATTGGTTGAAGTCTTGACGCTGTGAAAGTGGCAACCCACAGCCAGCAAGGATGGGACAGTATTTCTGGCAACAGTAATCGAAGGTAACTCCTTTCGTGATAACCAGTAACACTTTTAGATTGTCCCAGACACGTGCTAGTTTCATTACGGCTCACCAATTACCTCTGTATCATTGTGCTTTGGATCTTTCTGAAAAGAAGACATTTGTCATCTTTCTTAGTGAATGCATTAAGTGCAGAGAAGTAAACATGAAATCAACATCCCATTCCTCTCAAATTTTTTTTTGTTTTGTTTTGCCTGTAGGACAAAGTTTTTCCTCCTTAAATAAACAACACTTTAATTTCTTATTTTTACTTATTCATTTTAATTGGATATTTTATTTTTTGGATTTCAAATATTCACTCATTTACAGGTTTACCTTTTGCAAAACCATATCCCATTCCCCCTACCCCCGCTTCTATGAGGGTGTTCCCCATTGACCCATCCACTTCCTCCTCACTGTCCTGGCATTCTCTTACACTGGGGCATCTAATCGTCACAGAACCAAGTGTCTCTTCTCCCATTGATGCCAGATAAAGCCACCCTCTGATAGATATGCAGCTGTAGCCATAGATCCTTCAATGTGTACCTTTGGTTGGTGGTATTGTCCCTGGGAGCTCTGAGGGGTATGGTTGTTTGAGATTGTTGTACTTCCTAGCAGGTTGCAAAACTGTTCACCACCTTGAGTCCTTTCCCTAACTCCTCAATTTGAGTCCAATTGTACTGTATCAATCAGTTCAATAATTGGCTGCAAGCATCTGCCTCTGTATTTGTCAGACTCTTGCAGAGCCTCTCAAGAGATAGCTCTCTCAGGCTCCTGTCAGCATGCACTTCTTGAAATCAGCAATACTGTCTGGGTTGGTTGTCTGTACATGGGATGGATAGCCAGGTGGGGAAGTCTCTAGATGGCCTTTCCTTCAGGCTCTGCTCTGCATTTTTTCCCTCTATTGCCATTAGACAGGAGCAATTCTGGGTTAAAATTTGGGGATTAGTTAAAATTTGGAGATCCCATCCCCCAGTTGGGGGCCTTGCCTAAACTCTGGATATTGTCTCTACAGTTTCTTCCTCCCTTTGTTGGACAGTTCAGCTAATCTCATCCCCTTTGCTTCCTGGGAGCCTCTGGCTTTTCTGGCATCTGGGACTTTCTGGAGCTTACCCACTGTTCCATATTCCCCATTACTCTACACATCTGTTCAATTTCCTGACAGTCTGCCTATCATTTTGATCTCCTCCTAAACCTGATCCTGTCCCCTCTGTCCCCTCCCTCTACTCTTTTCCTCCCAGTAGCTGGTAAGATAATTATGTTTCCTAGAATAAACATAACTCAGTTTCTAAAGTGTCTTTTTCATCACATATATACTTAGAAAGTACATGGGCTTAAACCAAAATTTTGAAATCTTGATCTTGAGTGTTAGCATTATTCAATTTCTATTGTTTTACATTTAAGATTTTCTATTATTTATTTTAAATTCTTCTCTCATTCATTAAATACCCAATAGAGTATTAGATTAGATGCCCTCTCTCCTCTCCATGTAGTCCTCTCCCATGTCTTCCCTATGCTCCAAATCCACTTCTCAAATGTTACGTTCAAAAAAGGCAAGTTTCCCTGAGACATATCAATTAAACATGGCATAGCATGTTACAATTAAACTAGGAATAAATCCTTTCAAGACTGAGTGATGCAAACATCAGTGATTTAATTCTTTCTGGATGAACTAATGGAAAGGGTGCTTCTGATTTTTTTGTTACATTTTTTTTAAATCTCATTACTAGACTACTTTGATGAGTGGATTTAAAAATAGAGCAAATCATGAAAGATGCTTTCAAGGCAATACTGATATTAACTCAGTTTAAAGGTAAATATGTTCTTTCACTTTCAGTACCCTCCACGGAAACTAAGATCCTATTGCATCGATGTGAGCCAGTCAGTAGACCTTTGACAGAAAGTAAGTCATAAAAGCACTGTACAGTATACATACCTCTAGTGAGAGAAAATATAATGAAACTACAAGAACCAGAGTTCCTTTTGACTTAAACTTTGCCTGCTGCCAAACATAAAAGCACAACCCCATTCTTTAAGTTACTGTGGTTGCTAGAGCATAATGGAGTGCTTTGCCTTTTAATTTTGCAAGTGTTGCATTTCATCCTTAGAACCAGGAGTTTGCAATTATATTGATATATAAGTCCTATCATTTTTATCTTAACATTGTTTTCTTCGGATAAAGATTTACAAATACATACTAAAGAAAGTTTTGCTTTTATAAATAGTGACAAAAAGAATTCAGGGTTATTACAGAGATTAAGAAATAATGAGTCAGTTGGCACAAGTTCAAAATGAAATTTTTGCATGGAATTGTTAATAGCTTTGTAGACTATTCTAAAACGTTAATTGCTATCTGATTTGTCAAATACAATGTGAATGTTTAATACAGGACATTTGATTCCTGCATTGCTTTAATATTTCTGCC
Source organism: Rattus rattus (assembly GCF_011064425.1). Lineage (NCBI taxonomy): Eukaryota > Metazoa > Chordata > Mammalia > Rodentia > Muridae > Rattus > Rattus rattus. The sequence continues at coordinate 139,308,751 of NC_046155.1, forward strand.
AAAATGACTCTACAATAAAATATGAGAGACAAATTCCAATAGTATATATTTACTTTAGTGCCACATAATTCATCTTCAGGTATTATGACATTTATCTTCTGTTTCAATGTTTGTTATCAATTATTTTTGTTTTTTAATATTCATTACTAATTTTAGACTGTCAGTAAAGCTGTTAGTTGTGGTAACCTAAGAGAGTTCAACATAGTCGTCTTTCTGAGACATTTTGGAGAACAGCAATGGATCTTGGGAATTGGATTATAGTCAAAGAGCAAGCGAACGACCTCTGAATACAAATTTATTGAATACTGAGGAATACAGGCACAAGAAGGTTCATAATAGTAAGACATCATCTTGAAAAGGGAAGTGATGAGAAACATATTTATATGAGCATGGTGGTGTATACCTGCTCATTGAAAAGTGGTTCTTATTAAGATAGAATTTTAGATGAATATATACATATATCCTAAAAGCATCCTGAATGAAATTTAATTGTGGAGAGAGATGAAGTCCTTTTTAGAATATTTAAGCATTTTGTTGTTGTGTTTTATTATTTCTTTGCTTATTATTATTATAAATTACTATAGTTTTTACATATTAAATGTTGTCCCCTTTCTGATATTCCCTCCACACCCCAAAACCCTTTGCCTCTAAGGTGATTCCACACCCACCCACTCACTCCTGCCTCACCACTCTTGCATTCCCCTATAAGGGGAGTAGTGGCTATTCCTGGTTGTCATCTTGACTATATCTGGATTATTTACAATTCAGAATTGGAAGGCTCACCTGTGATCCTCATCTTGAGGATGGAAGATCCATGTTTCTGGCCTGGTTCTTGGCATGGAGATCTGGAAGCATAGTGTAAGACAAGGACATCTCTCTGTTCAAGGTCATCTGGGACAAAGCAAGTCCCAGATCAAGGCATGGTGGTACACACCTTTAATCTAGGACATACCTTCTGCTAGAGACCTACATAAGGACACTGGAAGATGGAAGACCCTCTCCTCACCTGTCTGAGATGTGGGACTGAGACCCTGCTAGATCCTTGGACTTCCATTCACAGCTGCTCCTGACCATTGCTGGAGAGTTGGACTACAGACTGTAAGTCATCAGCATATCCCCTTACTATGTAGAGAACACCCTTAAATTATGTGATTCTAGAAAACCCTGACTAATGCAGTGGGGTAACCAACAAACCTCTGCAGGACAGACCAAAAGCCTCAGATCCCACTCATGCCAGATAAGGGACTCTTCTGCTACATATACAGCAGGAGCCATAGACAAACGCATGTATACTGTTTCTTTGGTAGATTAGTCCCTGGGAGCTCTGAGGGTCCGGGTTAGTTGATGTAGTTGATGTTGTTCTTCCTATGGAATTGCAATCCCCTTCAGCTCCTCCAGTCCTTCCCCTGGCTCTTCCATTGTGGTTCCTGGGCTCAGTCCAATAGTTGGCTGCATCTGCATCTGTCTTAGTCAGATGTAGGCAAAGCATCTCAGAGCAGAGCTATACTAGGCTCCTATCGACAGGCCCTGCTCGGCATCAGCAATCTAGATGTCCCTCAACACAAGAATGGGTACAGGAAATATACATTTGCACAACAGAATACTACTCACCAATTAAAAACAACCACTTTATTAATTAATCAGGCCAGTGGGTGGAACTAGAAAATATTATCCCGAGTGAGGTAACCCAGATGAAAAAGAGTATTATATTGTGTACTCACTCATTGGTCAGTGAATATTATCCCAAAAGCTCATAACTCCCATGAGAAAACTCCTGGAACAAGATTAACAAGAATAAAAGGCCAAACTGTGAATTCTTCAATCCCAAAGAGGGGATAAAATCTTATCGTTACTATTAAAATTGTTTTCCTTTGTACTTTCAGAACTCTCAATTGCTAGAGGTCTTAACTTCTTTGCCAGATGCTCTTCTGGAGTTTAGCAGTGTCATTTAAATAATTCAAGTACTTTTTCTTTCAAGTAAAATCTTCCCTTTTTAAATATCTCTCACCTAATGAATAGACAAAACATTTCTCATAAATTTTAACATCAAATGTGTGCTTTACAAAATTTGATATATTTTCCCTGGTTCTCAATATCAGCATAGGAAAATTAAAATTAAAAGTTAAATTCCTTGAAATTTCCCTTTCACTGTAATTTCTGGTACAGGTGAGGAGGTATGCTGAGATCTGTCTTAATTGTAAGACCCAGGAGAGTTATGGATATAAGGAAAAGACCATACAACACTCCTCATAACATTAAGTGACACAAATTCTGTAGAAATGGTCAGTAATTCATTCTCATATTTATGTCTGTATGTCAATAATTTCCTCATAGCACCAATAATGCTAGAATATGATTCATATTAACATTTTTCATAATTATTATCACTGTCACGAGACAAGGAAAGTACTTTCTCTTTTCTATTAGAAATATTATGTCTATGCTTTTGCAGTCAATCCACAACTTCCGGACAAAATCATTTAAACTGGAACATTCTTTGAAGGTGATTGATGTTGCTATTTTTAGGAGTGTTAGTACTAGTTAAGTGTCATTAAAAAACCTGTCTGTGCCCTAAAGGATTTCTCAACAGTTAAGAGTACTGACTACTCTTCCAGAGAAACTGTTGACTTTCCATTGCCTACTTTTCTGCTAACCATGATCAGTTTTGGCAGTCACAAGTGAACTGAGGCACTCTTCTGCTCCATAGACATGTACTCAAACACTAATACAAAACAATAACCAATAACATGGTATTTTTAAAAACTCCCTTTTTCAATTGTACATTTTTTTTCAGAGAGTTGAGTCCATATCAGCAAAATTGATGCATTTTTAGAATTGTATTGAATTTTGAGATATACTGTCATGGTTACAATATTCTGATTTTCTGAATATTCACAACTATCAATGATTTTAGTAGTACGCCTATGACACAGAAGAATCCTGACTATAAATGATCTCCCTGCCACATGGGTCTCTCTAACATTGCTGTAGGAAATTAATCCTTTTGGCATTGGTATTTCCTGCGTAAGTTGTTTATTAATGCAGGGAAGATGGTCCTAGTGATATTTCCTGACAAACCATCTTTGCTTATATACTAATATATAACTCAATTCAATGTAAACTCATACACATGAGTATACAGTTTTTACTAATGGGAATTATATTATGATCTGTATGAACTTCTAGTGTTTCCTAATTTCTGCAGACAGACCTTGGGGTACAATTATAAGGCTGAACTTTAGGGAAATAATACACTTACAAGAAGGATAATAAACCAGAACCTGCATTGAACAGATATTCTGGATTTCATACTGTTGATAGCCAGTTCTCCAAAAGAAAGCTTTATTGGTTGGCTAAGGAAAGAAATCAAGGATGAATGATTGGAAGAAAATCAGTTAGATTTGATGTTCTGTGATTTCAAGGCCAGCCTGATGGAAAGCATTTGACCACCATCCTCTGTACAGTAGCAAGTCACTAACACTTTACAACTCTGTCTTGCAAACTGTGCACTGGTAAGAACTGTGGTGGAAATATCAAGATTTTTGATTTTGAAACCACATGAGTTTTTGATTAAACAATCAACCAACAATATAGGTGGTTAAAAAACTGTGCTGCAATAGGGATTGTGAGATGACTCCTTTTTATTCTACTATCTCTTCAGTTTGGTAGCAGTGATGGAGAATGGAGATGATCTACTTGCGTGTTTGCAGTTGGTTAAGAAAGCTCCCCACTCAGTACATTGCAAATGAGACTCACATTGTTGGTATTGCTTAGGCCTAATGCACACAAGTCAAGCTAGAAATGTCCAATGGAATGTTGATCTTATCCTCTAAGAACATCAACTTGTCCCTTATTGTATAATAGTACAGGCTGAAGACAGAATAGGTTAAGGACATATTTCACACTCCTGACGCAGTCTGCTCAGTGGAAGTGAAATAGTTATTTCAAAGCACCCTGCCATCCCTTTGAAGCACCAAGCACCTTTGTGGCATAAGAGATATAACATTAGAATCTGACTTAAACGGCTCTGTGTAGCATCTCTGTTGCTTTCTCCACTGGGAAAGGGTTCTATCAAATTAGCTGTCTACTATTTTTCACCTGCATATCATTTTCATCTGTATCCTTCAGACCAGTCTTACCCCTTCAGTACCTCTTTGGGTCATACAGAATTTATCATTGGCCCTATTAGGGTACTAAGACATCCTGAACAATAAACCTCCTAAATCCAAGGGAATATTTCTTAGCCATGGCCCTGATTCAATCAATTGTATGTCCTTCACTTTCCTGGCAATCAAGCAAAATATACTTCTTGCTCTTGGATTTTTATTTGAACATCATTTTAATTCCATAGGCATTGGACAAAAAATTTTTGCTTTCCTATTGTTATCAGAATACCTTTCTCATTACATATTCACCAGCAGATTTGAAAAAATAAGGTTCACTGACCTCTGTGCTTTATATTTGTACCTTCTAGCTCTTGATCACCTCTGTGGACTGACAAAATCTGTATTAATCAACCTTGCTTCTTCAGAGTAGTTTTCTGCTTTATATCAGAGGGGCACCTGGAAACCCAAAGAGAAAAGTGGTAACCTCAAGTTTCAATACCCAGTGATTATTGGGGTGATTTGTTAGTAATACCTTCTCAGCTGATCTAATTACTCTAGTAGCTAACATCTTCAAATCTAGTGATTCTTCTGGCTTACCTTTTCTAGCATCTTTCTCCCTCTCTCTCTCTCCTTTCTCTCTCTCTGTCTCTCCTTCTTTCTCTGTGTCACTCTCTTTCTATCTATATCTCTCATTACTTTTGCACTGCATTAAATATAGAGGAATGCACTGTACTTCTTACTCAGTCCCTTAGGCTGAATCCTCCAAAAATCCTTTTCCTCATGAGCTAAACTTTGTTTCCTGGACATACTAGAGAAATTTTCAATTCACAAATTTCAATACTGAAGCCAAAATTGAAACACTTGCTTTTGTTAGAAGTGAGTGCTGGTTATTTTTCTCTCAATAATCAATCAGTTGTAATACAGAAGAGACCACTATCAAAGAGGATAAGTCTTTGGGGAAGTGATGCCTTGGTGGTCATCAAGAAACTTTGCTCCAAAAAATGATGAGGTAATAAGTATTGTGCCTAGTAACATTTATAAAGTCTTGAAGACTTCATGGACAACCATGAGGTTTGTCACTGGGTTGGCTGGGGTGGCACGGATAGATTTCCTGAACACATACAAGAAGAGTTATTGTTGAATGTTAAAAACCAGTTTCTGCAAAGGCACCCTAGTATTTGGGGATGCAAGTATAATAGGATATCAAACTATCAGCAATATCCATGGTGAGAGATAGCCATAACTATCTATATTAAAATACTAGCTGTACAGGTTCTAGAGGGCAGGCCCTTGAAAACTTTACTAATTACCTTAAAGGATATCAGAAAATAGTAAGTGCATCACAAATATTAAGATATTGAATCATAATCAAAGATGAGGTTTGATTTTTTTTTCTTCACATTTTTGCTTGATTCTTCTCTCCTGAAGTAAAGAAGTACTTTAAACAAAAGGACAACAATGGCACACGATCTATGATCAACAATTTACAAATAGGACCTCATAAAATTAAAAAGCTTCTCTCAAGCAAATATATTGTCAACTGGGCAAAATGGCAACTCATAGAAAAGATCTGCACCAACTGGACATCTAATGCAGTTCTAATATTCAAAATATATATAAACTCAAGAAGTTAGATTGAACAGAACAAAATAATCCTATTTAAAAACTGGGTAGAGAGCTAAACAAAGAGTACTTAACTAGGGAATCTCAAATGGCTTAGGAGCTCCTACAGAATTGTTCAACATCCATACTCATCAGAGAAATGCTAGTCAAAATGACCTGAGGTTCTCCTTTATACCAATTATATAATAATTGATATAAATAATTTGGTGACATAAAATTCAAGAAAGGGTGGAGAGAAAAACCTCTATTGTTGGTGATATCATGAGCTGGTAAAACTTTGAGATCAATCTGGTAATTACTTCAGCATAATTTTGCATACAGTTAAAATGATGTCCTAGCTATAACACTCTAGAGCATATACCCAAAAAGTTGTCAATATAACAAAGACACATGCACTACTATGCCTAGCAGCCCTCTTTAAAATAGCCAGAAGCTAGAAAGAGCCCAGATGTTGCTCAACTGAGAAATGGATAAAGAAAATGTCACACATTTACACAATGGAGTACTACACAGTTATTAAAAACAATGACTTCCACAGCCAGAATACAGCAAATACAGAGGCGTATGCCAGCAGGAAACCACTGCACTGAGAACAGGACCCCGCTAGCGAATCAGAGAAAGAACTGAAGAGCTTGAAGGAGCTCGAGACCCCATATATGTACAGCAATGCCAACTAAACAGAGCTTCCAGGGACTAAGCCACTACCCAAAGACTATACATGGACTGACGCTGGACTCTGACCTCATAGGTAGCAATGAATATCCTAGTAAGAGCACCAGTGGAAGGGGAAGCCCTGGGTCCTGCTAAGACTGAACCCCCAGTGAACTAGACTGTTGGGGAGAGGGAAGCAAGGGGGGGAGGGTTGGGAGGGGAACACCCATAAGGAAGGGGAGGGGGGAGGGGGATGTGTGCCCGGAAACCGGGAAAGGGAATAACACTCGAAATGTATATAAGAAATACCCAAGTTAATAATAAAAAAGGAGAAAAATAAAAATAAAATAAAACAAAAAAAAAAAAAAAAAAAAAAAACACAATGACTTCATGTTCATAGGCAAAATGGATAGAATTAGGAAAATATTATCTGGAGGTCAACCCAATCACAAAAAATCATACATACTATGAACTCAATGGTAAGGGATATACATGCCCAAACTTCAGAACACCCAAAATTTGTGTTCGAAACTATGGAAACCAAGAAGAAGGAAGAAATAAAAATGTGGATGCATCACTCCTTCTGGGGTAAATACAGTATTATGGGAAGGAATACAAATAAATGAAGGAGCACAGAATGGATGAAAGGCCATGCAGATACTGCCCCAACCTGTGGATCCATCCCATGCAGCCACTAACCCAGTCACTATTGCTGTTTCCAAGAAGTGCTTGTGGACAGGAGCCTGTTGGCTTAATGCCCCCTCCTGAGAGGTTCTGCCAGAGCGTTATATACAAATGCTTGCAACTAACCATCACAGAATGAGTACAGGCACCCTATTGAAGGTATTTGAGAAAGGACTGAAGGTCTGATAGGGTTCAAAAAACCAGGAAGAACAGCAATATCAAATCAAACCAGATAACCCAAAGTTTCACAGAAATCACCAACCTATAGTACTCATTTTGGGGACCCATGGCTTTAGTGCTGCCTATGTATAGAGGGATGGAATTGTCAAGCAACGATAATAATAAGTCCTTGGTCCTCTGAGGGCAGCCTCTTTTCCCGTGTAGGGAACAGTGCTTTGAAGTGTGAGGTTGGGAGGTGAGCATCCCACAGAAGCATTGGGAGGTAAGTAAGAGGAGGGAACCAGGTGTGAATAACATTTGAACTGTATATACAAACTATCCAACAAAAAAAGACAAAGAAAAATAAGTAATGTGCAAAATGCAGAAAGATTTTAAGAAAAGCCATGGTTTATTTGCTCCATCTTAATCACATCCTTCAGGAGATATTAGCAAACTGATCACTACAACTTTGAGGCCAGCTTAGGCTACACAATGAGATTCTTCTCAAAGTTCCAGAAATAAAGAAAGGATGATCAAAAGAAAAATTAAAAGAGAGAAGGAGGAAGAGAGGACTTAAATATTCAGATACAATGAACAGCTCAAAAAACATGAGTTAAAATGATTATCAAATGTAAACTAGAATTCACTGTCAGAAAAGGAGGGGGGCTTAAAAACTGAGCATAATTAGAGTTCTCCCAAAAAAAACAAACAAAACAAACAAAACAAACAAACAGACATTAAAAAACCAGTAAGTACTCAATACTTTTGATCACAAATAGTATACCTGTATCCTTTGGGTTAGTTGTAAGATCTATGAATTCCATACTCCTACTTCTCTTCTAAATGCCCATGATAAGTAAGCATTGAATTTGTCTCTTATAAGGCCTATTCATTATCCAGATATTGTAAGCAGTATATAGAAATATTTTATTTTTCAAAAATATTATTTTCAATTTTCTAATTGGAATCAAATGCAGAAATTACAAAGGCATGATTTCTATCCACAGAATATCATAGTATAGATGAATGCATACATCTTATACAGGTTTTTTTTTTTTTTTTTTTTTTTATTAACTTGAATATTTCTTTTATATACATTTGAAAGTGTTATTCCTTTCCCCGGTTTCCCGGGCAAACATCCCCTTCCCCCCCCTTATGGGGTGTTCCCTCCCCACCCCCATTGCCGCCTCCCCGACAGTCTAGTTCACTGGGGGTCAGTCTTACAGACCCAGGGCTTCCCCTTCCACTGGTGCTTTACTAGGATTCATTGCTACCTATGAGAGGTCAGAGTCCAGGGTCAAAGTCCATGCATAGTCTTTAGGTGTAAAGGTCCCTGGAAGCTCTTGGTTGTTTGGCATTGCCTGTATTATAGGGGGTCTCGCCCTTCAAGCTCTTCCAGTTCTTTCTGGATTCCTTCAACGGGGTCCTATTTTCAGCGTCTAGTGGTTTGCTGCTGGCATTCGCCTGTATTTGCTGCTTATACAGGGTTTTTATTCTAGATACTTTGAGATGATTATTTTAAAACTTGATGAGTCAGAGAATCCCTCAGAAGGACAAGTCATCATTACTGTTACAGGATTATCTTTAACTTTATTTAAGTGAGAACCAGGTCTTGTGGGCAGTATAAAGTTGTGGATCCGCACTGGCCTTTTCACGAACAAGTTGGTTTCCTGTGTCCCAAGCGCACAACTTAAACCCAAAGTTCTAGAGGAATGAGTTTTATATAATATTCATAATTATCTGTTACTTTATATAATAGAAAATGTAATTGTTTTTCTTTATGAATTTTCAAATATTAATGCCACCTTGACACTGTATCTTGATAGCTGAAAAAACCTACTCCATTTTTCCTTTTATCTAACCTTTATATAATTGTTAACTTTTCATCACTATTTTATAAAATCTGTAAGGTAAACTAATCCATGAAAAGAATAACCTTAACCTTTAATCTCCTTGTAGAGGCAAAAATGAAGATGGATGATTCCATTCAAATCCAGTGTATATACAACAACCTATATGTCCAAAAGCGTTATGATATATACATTGTTTTAAAATATCAGAGCAGTTCTGGCTTTATTAAGCACCTCCTGCCAGGCACCCTGACAACATTGACTAAATACAAATATTACTGCCTTTGTAGTCTCACTGAATTTTTCCTATTACTATTCAGTATTTGAAAGGTGTCTTAAAAAGTACAGGATGATGGGACTATAGATATATGTTTTCAAGAATCTTTAAAAGTACTCCAGCTTACAGAACCTTCAGAGGGAGTGACCCCAGTAGCACAGCCTGTTCTGTTCATGGTGGTCAACCTCCTCTCAGCATGGCATGAACTGGATATTACCATATTTATCTGCTCATTCTGTGCATTGCAGAAAATTTAGGTAGGGGAGCTTTGGAAAGTTCCTGTCATGAGTTAGGGGAAGCAAGGTCTTTCCATATATATTCAGAGACAACTTTTTACTTTTGAAGATTTTTTCCTTCCATAATTTTATAATGCAAAGTACAGACTGTTCAGATATAAATCACAGTTTTGTGTGTTTGTAAAGACAAGGATATATTTTGTGGTTTGTGGTATTGTGCAGTGGGAAGAGTTGCCTCAGCAAACCCATACAGATTCATCCCTTCCTCAGAGGGAACAGACATAGGACAGATCTACTGTAGGATAGAGTTCATTTGGGGGCATAGGAAGGGGAGGTAGGAAGACATAGAATCAGAGAGACAGAGAGAGAGAGAGAGAGAGAGAGAGAGACAGAGACAGAGAGACAGAGAAAGAGAGAGACAGAGAGACAAAAAGAGACAGACAGGAAAGACAGAGCTACAGGAGAGATGAGGCCAGCCTGGAACACGTGGAGAATGGAAGAGGTAGACGAGAGGTCATACAAAGAGGCCAAAAGTCCAATTTATTGTGAGCCAGGCTAATATCTGTTTGGTGGAGCCTAAAAGAAACAATGTTAAGATGCTAAAATTCCCCCGTTTTTGTTTAATAAAAATAAGGGAAACTAGAAAGATGCTGTGATGAATCAGCAAAAGATTCAATGTGACCTTTAGCTGATTCTGGCTGACTTTGGAGTGATGTGTCTCTAGGAAACCTAAGAAAATGGTGATAGGGATGTTGGTCAAATCTTAGGAGATTTAGAATTTTCTTGCTGTCCAGGGTCTGTTGTGCCATCTGTAATTAGGAAGGTGAAGGCCCAAAGGAGTGCTTGTTTCTGTGAGAATAGGCTGGAGCTTCTATGAGTTGCACTCCTCGAGCTGTCCTGAATATAGAGTTTGATTAAATGCCCGATTTGTGGGCTGAAACACATGCACATGCATGCCCACACACACACACACAATCACACACACACACAACCACACACACACACACACACACACACACACACACACACACTCACATATGAGGTAGAAATTGTGTTAAGTGTATGTTTGGGGGAAAATAATTTTCTTAAGTGTACATTTTGAAACACTCAGGTCTTGGGATGAGATGATGAGGAGAGGCTCAAACCAGGAAACAGGAGAGGAAGATATGAGGCAGAGACTTAAGGCTATTAATTGGCAGATGGAGCCTGTTTGGTCCATGACAGATAGATCTGAGTATGTTTCCTGGAGTTAATAAATTTATAAAAGACAAGTTTGTTAATACCGTGAACAGTGTTTAAACTGAGCTTATGGAAGACAAAAGACTTTTGGCATTCAACCCCATAAGAACAGCAATGCCAATCAACCAGGGCTTCCAGGAACCAAAACCACTACCAAAAAAGACTTATATGTGTCGACTTAGGGCTCCAACAACAGGTAGCAGAGAACAGACTTGTTGGGGGCACTGTGGATGTGGAGCCCTTGGACCTGCAACAGTGTTTGGACCTCCAGCAGGGGGAATATGGGGAAGGGGGTGGTAAGGAGAATGAATGGGGGGAATACCCAAATGTGGAGGGGGAGGGAATGGGAGGGCTTATGGACAGAAAAACAGGAAAGGGAATTACTTTTGAAATGTAAGTAAAGAGTATATATATATATATATATATTACTTTTGGAGAGCAGAAGGAAAAATAAGGGCTTCTATCTGGGAGAATGAATAGATGTAAATTTATTATAATGCAAATATTTTCAACTTTACATTCAAAAGACAATCAAAATTTGATGATCTTGTGTATTTTATAGTTGATCAGATGAATTTAGTGTGAGAAACACTTCTAGTCTATAGTTAAAAGACGGCCAAAGGGAACTTAAATTTGTAACTTGGATAGCTGATAGTTGATATTAGCATGGAATACAGCTTAAGTATATATTTAGAAGACAAAGGAAACAAAATTTGAATTTTTGATTATAGAATTGGGTCATATATTGGAATGTTTTATTAGGGTTACGCTAATTTGTCAAAACTCCGTTGATAAGAATTAGAATTTTAAACTGTTAAACTCTCAATAAGACAATGACATAGTAAAGGGAAGAAATATGAAATATTAGTCACTGGAAACTGAGTTTTGATAAGGAAGGAGCAGAAGATTTCATCTGTGAAAGTTCATCTGAACTTATATATCCTTTATCACGGAGCCTCTGAGCAAGGCAAACCTTCCCCTTTTTTTAATAACAGAACTGAGAGTCTTAACGAGTTTATGAAGAGACTAATGAGCCAATACAGTAGTGGATTACCTTAGGGTAACGAGCTTGTTGTCTGTTTTTAGCTGTCAAACTTTCATTAATTTAGCTTCAATGAAATCAGAAATCTGGGAAGAATGAATTATAATCTAGATGTAATATATTAATTAAAATGACAGAGGTTAGTCTATAGTCCATTACCTAAACAGTTTTTCTAGGTCCCTGTGCTCTCCATCACACCTCGGGCAAAGGTAGTCAGGCCATGAGGCCTAGAAGATAAGAGGCTCGCTCTTGTGAAGGAAGAATGTGGGAGAAATGTCTCACTTGTCTTAGACAATATGAGATATTTAATTCTCTGGGTGTCCTCTGTTTGTCTACAGATTACGCTGAACCCTAGTAGCAGGCAAAGAAATGGCACCAACTATCACAGTGGCCATTGTACTGGAATCCAGGTAGAGTCACTTGTTGCTATGACCTGTCATTTTGGAGATCTTGTGCAAGTTCTCTGAGAGGATTTAGAGGTCTCTTTCATAATAAACTTAAACTTTTAATGTTATAATTGGCAGATTCCCGACAAGATTGAAAGCAAGGATCTGTTAAATATATATGAATTAGACAATCTGTGTCTTTTTTTAATTATTGGTTCTGGCTAGTATCAAGGAAGCACAGAGATTATAACTTAATGATAGTAATAACAGCAGCAAAACCAAGGCTAAACATATATTTAAGGCAGTGGTCTTTTTACTGTTGTAAATTCGTCAATGAGTTTTCAAATTATTTACCAAGGCTGGATAGAAATAATATGAAAACTATATCTTTATTGTTAAGTGTCCTTGGCATCTTTAATTCAGGCGGTTCTCATAATGAGAGATGTCACGTGAGGAATACCCATAACAAAGATGGCAAATAGTCATGGGCTGCCTTCAATCAAAATGGTGCTGAAGCTATAGCTCCACTGGTGTTTGTTATACCTCTGAGCTGAATGACAGTTCCCTGTAGAAGCACGGCTATGTATCAGCAGAGGAAAACATGCAAAGATACAAATAGACATGTTCTGTCTGATGGACAGGCCATTTTGTTTCATGTGAGGAGATCTCTCCCTGTCACTGCAAGCAGCCTCTCCCACTGTGCAGGTCCTAACGTCATGATCAGAGCAACACAGTCTAAATGGTGGTGCAGCACATCTGAGACAGGCTTGTGGAGCAGCTCTGATGCTCCTTCTCACACCACAGCTGGCTTAAGGTTAGGGTAGTTCATAACAGAAAGAAATCAGAAATAAAAAATTCCAAGGAGGTAGAAATTTAAGACTGCCCACTGGACCAAGCAGCTGGAACAAGATCTGGAGAGTTAAAGGTTCAGGGAGCAGAGAGCAAGCTAGTTGGATCAAGGAATAAAGTGGGTGGGAGGGAGGGGGGCAAAAGCCTACACATAGAAACCTTCTTTTTTTCATATTGCTGGTGAGAGTTGTAAAATTTTTTTCAATGCACAGTTAAGTGGCAATTTAGAGTTATTATCTTTCAGGTATTGGAAACAAATTTGGAAGACTTTAATCCAGGAGACATCCCAATACAGAGGTTGAAAATAGCAATGAAGCCATTATCTTTGAGTGAGAATAGGAATTATTAACCTTATTACTTCCAGAATCCAAAGAACAAATTGGTAACTAAGAATGGAATGAGCAACCAGAGTAGATTTTCGGGACATCAGGAGATAACCTAGTGGCTGAGCTGGGGCCAGCTCCTGAGCTGTGGAGCCAGTGCCCAAGGGAGAATAGTCTACCTAGGCCTAGCATTTTTCAGCAGTGAGAGAGAAACAATTTCAAGGAGGGAAATAGAGCTCAACCAAGGTTAGAGGTTCTCAGATGAGTAATCAGCCAGAGTGCCAGTCATGTAGGCTATGAATACCTCTGTGGCCAAGGAAACTAGATGAGTAGATGTGAGCTGAAAAGAGACCAGTAGCCATCTACCCTGACTAATGTGTGAGTGGTGGTAGGGTATCTTCCCAATTTTATCCTGTTTGGGTAGAGAAGAATGTCGAGACAATGGCTGAAAGTTTGTGATATGGCGGGAAATGTGAACCTGCCAGTTTGCAAATCCAATTTACTGCACCAAATAATGTGTGTTGTAAAGCCAAGGTTATATTTTTATGGAACACAGATTGGTGTAGTGGTTTGTCTCTGCAGACCAATGTCGAGGCCTCCATTTTCCCAAGGTAACAGCCATAAGATGGGTCTAGTATTGAATAAAGTTTTTGTGGGGCATGAGAAGAGAATAGAGGCAGAGAAGAGAATGAGGAAAGGGGGGAGGAGGAAGCTACATGGGAACACATAAAGAAAGGCGGGATGTAGAAATGGAGTCGGAGAAGAGAGTCAGGGAGATATAAAAGCATAGAAAGAGGCTAAACACTCCCTTTTATAGCTAGCCAGGCCTACCTGTCAGTATGTTGGTAATTATTGGATAGGTCCTAGAACAAATGCTAAGGTGCTAACACATTTATTAATTCCTTATTTATTTCCCTTTACCATTTAGTCCTTGACATGCAGAAAGGATATTGCTAAGTCATATTTTCTTTTACTGGAAATTTATTGTTTATGAACATTTAAAATCAGAAGGCTTTCTACATTTTTGTATGTACTTTCAATCTAATATTCAGCACACATTTATATCACCAAGGCTTAAATGTGCATAGAAGAGCCTGAGTGACCCCTTATGAACAACAATGCCAAGCAACCAGAGCTTCCAGGGACTAAGCCACTACCTAAAGACTATACATGGACTGACCCTGGACTCTGACCTCATAGGTAACAATGAATATCCTAGTAAGATCACCAGTGGAAGGGAAGCCCTGGGTCCTGCTAAGACTGAACCCCCAGTGAACGTGGTTGTTGGGGGAAGGGCGGCAATAGGGGGAGGATGGGGAGGGGAACACCCATAAGGAAGGGGAGGGGGAGGGATTAGGGGGATGTTTGCCTGGAAACCGGGAAAGGGAATTACACTCGAAATGTAAATAAGAAATACTCAAGTTAATAAAAAAAATAAAAAAATTTAAAAAAGAAATAAAAAAGGAACACAAAAAAGCAGTGTATCTACTAATTTGGGCAAATTTTAATATTGTTTTTAAAACGGGAGGACTTTTGTTTAAAGTCGCTATAAAATCAAGAATGCCCATATTCTTGGCAATATGGAGAATGCCCATTTTGAGAGAGATGCATGAGCCTGGTACCTCTGGATCAGACTATCCTGATTTGTGTTGGCTTCTGGAAAGGTCAGACATCTTCTAGTGCTATGATTTATAGGGAGGCTCAGTGTCTGCTTTGTGACTGGAAAATTAACATTTGAAGTGAGGTTTCTAAATTGCATCAGCAAGCTGCTTTTGGGTGTGATCGAGGAGTATCTGCGTAAGACAGACCCTTTTCAGCCTCTTCCCACAGGAGGTTGGATATAGGTGTCCCCTGGACCTTAATGTAGAGCAATGTGGAGAATTCAAGGAAGCCAAAATGTGCTTCCCAGAAAACGGAGGTATAGACTTAAGACTGACCTCGGAAGGCAGTGACCAGAGATCAAAATGACAGTGCCAAAAGAGGTCAGCCAACTCAGATTCCGTTTAGGACAGATGGCCAAGGGTGACCCTGGAACACTAGGTGAGACCTGAAGAAGACAGTTAAGGGAGAAGAACAAAAACCGCTTGGGAGACTGGGGGTGTGCGTGTGTCACAAGCCTATCTTAGGCTATAAAGTAGGCACAAGTTGAGCATGAGCGACTTACCCAAAACACAAGGTTAAAATAGGAAGGGAAATAAAACCGCAAGTTGGGTCTGTGAAAAAATATAAACATCAACGTACTCCTCCCCAATTTCAATGAGCTGGGTTGCTCTAAAAACAAATATTAAACATCCCCCGACGTGGCCTGTCATTTATCCTAAATGCCAACGATTGAAGTTTTCATTTAAACCAAATTTAAATAAAGTTCATTTTTCCTTCAAAAAAAAAAAAAAAAAAAAAAAAAAAAAAGAGCCTGAGGGTGTTTCTGCTTATACAAACAAGGAGTTCTCTGCAAGATTTCCAAGAAATTATGTCACGAATTTTGAAACTACACGGAATGGCAGATGTGAAGATATACACAGACTTTGGCAGCTGCATACTTCTACATTATGTTCATGCACACACACACACGCATACTCACACACACACAGAGAGAGAGACAGAAAGAGAGAGAGAGAGACAGAGACAAAGACAGAGACATAGAAAAAGACACACAGAGAGAGACAGAGAGACAGAGACAGAGAGACAGAGAGAGGCAGAGAGAAGGACACACACACAGACTAAGGCAGAGAGACAAAGATTGAAAGAATGAGAGAGACAGAGAGAAATATACATAAATGGTTAAAAAATAAAGTGGCTTTTAATCTTGGGAATTTACCAAGGGTGAACAAGGGGCCCTACTTGGGAGACACAGGGAGGGATGTCTAAAGTTCTTGGATTGAAGAGATCAAGGTATTCAACAACATAAAATAGGATTAAGAATCCTTTACTCAAATTGATGAGATGTAATGTATTAGTGGGACTCTAACAGTGCTTTCTCCAAAGTTCACTATCAGATAGCTCTTTTGTGAAGAACAGCAGCTTCCATGGCACTGTGGGCCTCCTGCTTTACCAGGATCCAAGTGTCAATCTGGCTTTGATGTTTTCTGTTACCTTCAAAAATGCCACTAACAAAATTTTATTTGTCTTATATATTCCAACTGAGCCAATATACAGAGACCTGGAGAGAGATTTTGCCAATATCATTCAGGGAAATATGTCTCCAGAGCTAAAGGGGAAAACGGTAATCTTCAGATGATCAGGGGGACCCTGGTGTTGGAAAATGACTCCCTAATTATCACATTCACCATGTCTGTTATCCATTCTACAAAAATAAATGTAGTGATTGAAAGCATACTACTACTACTACTACTACTACTACTACTACTACTACTAATAATAATAATAATAATAATAATAATAATAATAATAATAATAATAAATCCATGTTGGCACATGAATTTCCTTCTAATATTTAAGAAACAGTATCTGTTGATCTCAGAGTTCAAAGCATGTCTGATCTAAAATGTGAGGTACAAGTCCAGCAAATTTTAATCAGAAATACTCTGTGTTAAAAATAAACAAACAGAAATAATTTAAAAAGCATAGCACAGCAACAATTTTTAAATCACGAGGGAAATAATCTTCATCACTGAAAGTTAAACCAATTATTTTATTAAACAACAGATACTAAGTTCATGATAAGGTTTTCATTTACATGAACACATAGTAAATTTTAAAAATATACCTAAGCAAGTAAAACCTGAATAATGCAGAATGTTGTTAAGGCAGAATCTTTTATTCCATAGATTTCTCATAATAGTATTACAAGTATCGAGAGCCTTTTTACATTCCCTAGTTTGGGTTACCTTTATCATAAGCACTCTTTCTTTCCTTTAGAAATCTAAAGATGACTATAAATCTCCATTATGTAGTCCCCGTTGCCCAGGAAATACGTTGGTTTTATCCTAACTGATTTCTAAAGGAGCTCTTCCATACTAGCAATAGGAAAGCCTAAAGCTCATCACTTCCTGCTTATGTCATTAGCTTTAGAAAAGATTTTGAATCCCTGGAGCCTGGAAACATGCACACATGTGTGACTGCATGGTTGTGCTGGCTCACAGGAACAGACTGGGGGTTGGGACTGTGATTAATCAAGTCAGTGCAGCAGGTTCAGTTCTGAGAAAAGCAGTCAAAGGTGCCTGTTTCATCCACCCTAGGAATGATCAGAAAGGTAGGGCAGCAACCACAGTCAGCCCCCACTTCGATCCCTTGTTTCTTTCTTAGGTAGACATAACATTTGCTTATTAAGCATTGCAAATGTGATGAAATTAGAAAATTATTCTATAGATCTCAAGTCTTTGAAGAATCATATCAGAAAACTATTACATCTGGACCTGGCTTCCTTTTTCCTGTCCTGTGTTGTGTTGGCTACAGTGGCCTCCTCCCCATGAACGTTCAGTCTTCCCTGTCAATTTATCTCAGTTCTCTTACAAGGTGAACATTAACATTTCAAAGAGCTGACAGTATTGTGGATTATTGGTGTGTGGCAATAATGGAAGTCAGATTAAAAAAAATAGGAATATTTGCTTGGTATACAGATGTTAAATAAAAAATAATATTCCCAAGGGAATTTAAATTAGGTTCTCCATGCCCCGAAGGATATGAAGGGATAAGAGCACTTGAGGATTAATATGCAGATTATCATCAGAGGGAAACGACAGCAGTATGATTTCTAATGCTATGATAGTTATAATAAAGAAAAGCAGTTTCAAAGTAGCTTTAAGAGAGGGTGGTGGAGGGGTTGGGGATTTAGCTCAGTGGTAGAGCGCTTGCCTAGCAAGCACAAGGCCCTGTGTTCGGTCCCCAGCTCCGAAAAAAAGAAAAAAAGAAAAAAAAAGAGAGGGTGGTGGAGAGTGAAATCAGTGTGAAAGTCCAAAAATGGAAGTGTGGGGTTATCTTTCACATACACCCAGGCACGCCACACACAAACACACACACACACACACACACACACACACACACACACACACAGCACAGAGAGAGAGAGAGAGAGAGATATATATATAGATATAGATATAGATATAGATATAGGAGTGTTACAGAATAATAAACTTTTATTTTTTTGAGATCTAATAAGGTAATCTAGTTTGAATATTTATACTCATTTACTGTCTTTTGATATGTGTTATTTTTTTTTTATTCTGAGGAATTAGGTCAGATATTTTGTTTTGGAGTTGCCTGTCTGTGGCAAGTCTGCCAAAATCATTACCCTAAGTAGATCCTTTCATCTGTTTTTATTTGCTTGTCATGTTAAAAATATATTAATATGTAAAAACCAGGGTTATGAAAATATCATGGGATTTTTATCCCTAACATGAATAACGGTAAAAGGAATAGAATATTATTCATGCTAAAACCCTAGGAACCTGAGTTACAGACAATTCATTGGTATTTGGAGTTTCTATGATTCTCAATTGTTTTATTGTAAACTGTTAGACAGTGTGATACATGGATTTCACTCTGAGGATATAGATCAGTATCCTCAAATCTTCCAGTATATGTCTCATTTGGGTCAGATCATTGTTTGACAAACCTCCATATTTGCTCTGTGTATCCCTGTATTTCTAGGAGATAGGAAATATTTTGGGTAAAATGTTTAGAGTGGGGCTTGGTCTCCTTATCCCTCACTGGGTGAACTCTAGAATTAGGCCTTTAGCCTCTATATTTCCTGAGAGAAATATTTAAATTATAACATACTCTTTGGTTATCTCTTCTGTAATTTAGCTATGTACTGGACTGTGTTTGCTTCTGTCTGGGGGGAATCCATCCTTCCTTGTGTACCAGGCTGGAATGGAAAGAATGAAGCTTTTCTAGTTGGGCAAGGTTCTTTAGAGAGGAAAGTGGTCTGCATGAGGTTGGGCAACTGGCCTTCTCCAGAGATGGTTTTCAGAGAAACAGGTCTTCTTTATTGGTGGTTTGAAGAGATATCAAAACTTTGAGGAGAAGATAGGGATTGGGGGGAAGAGGATGTATAATTAGCTGTGATTGAAGTGCTAAGACTGCTTCATTTGCATAAAGAAGAATTCCAGATTCTTATAGTGAGAATGGAAATTTGAACATTAATTTCCACACCGGATTATGTGACTATCCGTGGTTTGGTTGGAGGCATAAAGGCCTTTGTCCACTAGAACATGGAGGTCAGAGCAAGAAGATAAACTTGTTCCTACTCCTCCTATTGTTCTCAAGATGAGATTTTCATGGCTTGGAGAACTCTTACCTCACTTTTGCTCCTGGCTGTCTCCCCCAGGGCTTTTCATTTCTGGCCACAAATCTTCTAAGATCTACATACAGAAACTGACAAGACAAAAATAATGGATCAAATAAAATTATTAGTTACAAATACCCATTAAAAATAAAATTGTTAGTTACAAATACCAGTTACAAAACATTGTTACTTAAGAACAATTTTGGCAATTTGAATGGAATTAAATTACCTAAAGAGAAAATATACATTTTATACACAATGATAAATGTTTTGAATGACCTACACTTTTAGTATTTCCAAAATATAAAGAAATATATAAACAATGGAAAATAACATAGTCAATATTGATAAGGATTGTGATCACACAAGCAGAGGAATCTATGTGTTGATAGGACATTTTGTCCTTCAATTACATATTACTTCTGTCATTCATCATATGGTCTTTAGTGCTATAATTTCCAGGTAGACAGATGTAAACATCCTTTCTATATGCATATAAATATTATGTCAATCACAGCAGAAGAGTGTAATATCACACCTGGACCCAAGAGTAATTAATATTCATTTTGATCTAGATTTTCTTACTTAATAACCCTAACCATGTCTTTTGTATACACTGAATTCTGCCTCATATTATCTCCTTTTAAGAAATCTTTCCCAGATTCATAGTACATATAGCAACATTAGTTTTTGAATGTACAGCATGGATTTTAGACAACAGGGCAACCTTTCAACTAAAGCCCATAGAAAAAGATATCTACTAGATTTCTGAGAAATTTGGAGGACTCAGGAGTAATATTGCAATTGTGGATATTTGGAAAGCTAAAGAACTAGAACCAGCAATTTTGGGCTTTTAGTAATTCCACATTAGCATCTTTTACCACCAAACCATCTCAATTAACGTCCAATCAACTATCTAGTAAAATATTAGAAATTTACTATCAGATAACTAGCTAAAGAACAGACACATGAAAGCTAAATAGAAATATATTCAATACTATTTAAAACCTTTGTAGACATTTTCACTTTCCATACATCTTGAGTTGATTTTCTCAAAATACTTGTAAATATACTAGTATATGACTTTTTACAATGTAACATACCAGTTTATATAAATATTTCACAGTTGGAACTTGTATTGAAATAACCCTAAATCTCTCTTTACCAAAATGTGACATCCACATTTAGGGTATTGAGAAAATAAACTTTCCTTTTCTGTTCCATAAAATTTTATACATCAACAAATATAAACGAAGTTATTTCTAAATTTCTTTCAAATATTGTAATTGATTAGACCGTAAATTCTAGTATATGATATCATAAGAACTTACTGCCACTGGCAATTTTGCCTGCAAATACGTAACTGGAACGAAGCACACTGA
>NC_046155.1:139329904-139445926 GCF_011064425.1 Rattus rattus
AATTTATGATTTGTATAAAGGAAGGCTACTGATTTATTTGAGTTAATTTTATATCTGGCCACAGTACTGAAATTGTTTATCTGCTGGAGAAGTTCTCTGGTAGAAATTTTGTAGTCGCTTATGTATAGTATCATATCCTATGCAAATAATGATACCTTTATTTCTTATTTGCCAATTTATATCCCTTTGATCTCTTTATGTTGCCTTTTTGTTCTTGATAGCATGGTGAGTACTGTATTGCATATACATCAGCATAGGGAGCATCCTTGTCTTGTGCCCCATCACAGTGGGGTTGCTTCAGATGTCTCTCCATTTAAGTTGACATAAGCTGTTTGTTTGCAATAAATTGTTTTTATTATGTTTAGGTATGGCCTTGGATTCCTGATTTCTCCAATATTTTAAACAAGAGTTGTTGTTGTATTTTTTACAAATGTTTTTTCTTTGTCTAAGGAGCTGATCCTGTGATTTTTTTTCTTTGAGTTTGTGTATATGGATTTTTATGAGTTTCTTAAGTGGATTACTTTAACAGATTTTTATGTACTGAACATTTCAAATGTCATCTCCCTTTCTGGTTTCTTCCACAACCCACCCCCATCTCATTCTCTTCACCCCTGCTTCTATAATAGTGATTTCTTCATGCCCTGAACTCTAGACTCACTGCCCTAGCATTGAACCTTCACAGGAAAAAATGCCTCCTCGCCCATTAATGTGAGATAAGGCCATCCTCTGCTACATATGCATGTGGAGTCATAGGTTCCTCTATGTAGATTTTTTGGTTTATGCCTTTCCCTTGAGAGCTTGGTGCCTCTGATTTGTTGATATTGTGCTTCTACCAATGGGGTTGCAAAACACATTAGCTTTTTCAGGACTTCCCCTAACTCTTCAAATCTTGTCCCAGTGTTCAGTATGACATTTGGCTGCAAGTATCTGCATCTGTATTGATAAGACTCTGGCAGAGCCTCTCAGCAGACAGTTATATCAGGCTCTGGTCAGGAGGCACTTCTATGCCTCAGAAATTATATCTGTGTTTGGTACCTTTAAGGGATGGAACCCTAGGTGAAGCAGTATCTGGATGTTCTTTCCTTCAGTCTCTGCTCTGCTTTTTGTTCCTGCCTTTTCTTTAGACAGGAGAAATTTCAGGTTAATATTGGTGAGATGGATGGGTGGCCCTATCCCTCAATTGCAGACTGTGCCTAACCTCTTCATATGTTTCCCCTTATTCTCTCACCCCATTTTTGGGTATTTCAGCTAAAGTCATCCCCAGGGGGTCCCCGATTTCCTGGCACTTGAGATTTACTGGAGGCTACACCTGTTCAGCATCCTACATTGCTACACTCCTCTGTTCAATTTCCTGACCATCTGTACATCTACCCATTCTCCTCCCATACCTGATTTTGCCCCCCTTTTCTTCTCCTCCTCCTATTTTTCTTCCAATTCCTTCTCACCTTCTATCTTTTATGATAATTTTGTTCCACATTTTTAGTAAGAGTGAAATATCCATACATTGGTCTTCCACCTTCTTGTACTTCATATGGTCTTTCAGTTGTACCGTGGATACTCTGGACTTGTCTAATGTCCACTTGTCTGTGAGTACATACCATATATGTTCAGTTATGACTGGGTCAGTTCACTAAGAATGATATTGTCTAGTTCCATCCATTTGCCTAAGAATTTCATGAAGTCATTTTTTTAAAAAGCTGGATAGTACTCTTTTGTGTAAATGTACCACATTTCTGTATCCATTCCTCTGTTTAATGGCATCTGAGTTTTTTTCCAGCTTCTCCTTATTATAAATAAGGGTGCTATGAACGTAAAGGAGCATGTGACGTCGTTATATGTTGGATCATCTTATCGGTATGTGCTCAGAATTGGTATAGCTGGCTATTCAGGTTGTATCTCCAAATTTCTGCGTGATTATCTGAGTATTCCGTATTCTCATCAACATCTTCTGTCTCATGAGTTTTTGGTGTAAGCCATTCTGACTGGTGCGAGGTTTCAGAATCTCAATGTCCTTTTGATTTTCATTTCCCTGAAGATTAAGACATCCTTTGGGGCAAAGGGACAATACAAAATAATAATACTTGGCTTCCTTAAAATGCAATACAAAATGTTTGAAAGCTACTACGACCTTCAGAGGATATTAGACACTAAGCAATTGTGTCTACAGTTTGAGGGTTGACGACAAGAGTTCAAAGATATGTAATATTTCTACCTATGTAAAAGAAAGTCCATGATTCCTTAGATGTCTTTAGTTCAAATAACTACGTCCTATAATAGTTGGCTACTAGAGGTAATACTGGAAGCAAAAACAATGACATAATGTTTAGACAGAAATGTTTGATTGAATTGAAGGTCATTTTCACACAATTTCTATGACCCCATGTTGTGAGATCTTGGGAATAATTCTTTCCCCTGGCTCCAGAATTCCCCTGGCTCTTAAGACTGGGAACATACCTCCACAACTATATCAGAAATACCAGGGAAAGGGAATTTACAAGGATTATGACATTCACTTTTATTCTGTTATGATGATGTTGAGAATTAGAGTAAAAATCAATTTAGACAAAGCTCATATTTGATGGTAGAATTCATGAAAACTATTATGGTTCTTTATTGGAAAGGGGAAATAGGTTTTAAAATGGAAGATTTTATTTAAAAAATATTAATTATTAGAATGCCACTGTAAATACAACTAGAGCATTTGTCAAACACCTTCGAAATTCTATAGACGAATCCCTCTAAGTATAAGGGAAAATATTTTCAGCAGAAACGAGAACAGCAGCAACAACAAAACACTTAAATGTCCAAAAAATGAGAGTGTTAGCTTCCTCACTCAAATTTCATCCAGGATACAGAATCTACTATTTAGCATATATGTATATTTTAATATATAACTCTATTTTAATAAGAAACATTTTTGGACCCTGTAATAGTCTATCTCCTGTAATATATTTATCCTCAGATAATATCTACAACTGCCTCGGTTTCCTCACTTGATCTGGGCACATCTCATTGGTCTTTCACTATTGGACTGAATGATAGACCATATCAATTCTTCCATAAAGATGATTTTGTGACGTATTTTGCAAAGTACTAGATAGAGTTGCTTTACCCTTGGTTTTGCAAGAACCATTTTTCTATGAACAAGAATCCACTTGTCTGCATATCTGAGTGTTTCTCATCATTCCTCTTTTCAAGATGGTATCTTATCACTCTGATCCTTCTTGAGCCAGCTTTCTTCAGTATTTAGTCATTTTCCATCCACTGGCCCTTCATTTGCTTTTTGGTTATAAATTAATTACTAATATCCTATGCTATATTCTGATATAACCAAAATGACTTCACAAAAGGACTATATTGAATTTTTTTTTGCTTTCATAACAAACGGCTTTACTGACCGTTTAAAATGAGTAATAAATATTAAAAAGAAAAAAAAAGGCAAATAATTGCTTAAAGTCAGTGAACCCCCCCAACCATACACTGTAATTAGCATAATTCTTGAGTACAAATTATGTGGCTGTGAAGCAAGTATCTCCTATAAAATGTGTTCCAGCCTTCTGTGTTTATATACATATTGGCAGGTACATTAAAGAATTGCAGAATTCACAACATATCCTAGCCTTACTGTAACTTTGTATGATAAAGTTAGGTGTTCTCTTAAAATATCCTCTGTGATAACGACTCTTTTTTTTTGTTTGTTTTGTTTTGCTTTGTTTTTGGAAGGAATGGGAGGAAGAATGGATCTGGGGTGATAGGAGAGATACTGGGTAGAGTTTCATAGAGTGGTTGAAGGGAAATGATGTGTAATGAATGAGAGAAGAATAAACATAATAGTAATAGTAATAAATAATAATTATTATTATTACAAATCTTAAATGTAACACGATGAAATTGAATAAGATTAATAGTGAAGGGTAATAACTAAAAAATTTTGCTCAAGGCTGTGTTTATATAAGTATATATGAGAGGAAAAGACACTTTAGAAACAGAATTATGTTTATTCTACTAAACGCTTATCTATCAACTGTTGGTAGAAGCAGACTTCCATATCTACCAGAAAGGTAAACAGACCTTTATTACGTGGCTTGTTACAATCCCCAAATTGCAGGGACCCCAAAAAGCCCTGTTGGGGCCAATTCTGATATAAATATGTAGGGATTTTAATTATGACTTCCAGTTCCAGGTATATCAATGTCCCCATTACATCATGTCAAAATGATAGCCCCCAGTTTAGGGGTTCAGTGGTTTTATTATGGTTACAACAAACATGGGAAATTTCAGAAGGGCCAACAAGTTAATATTTTAAAAACTGCATTCTGTTCTACTCTGTTGGAATGGAACACAGTAACAAACCCAACTGATAAACAGGATGGTTAGTTATTCTCTGCAGGATGTCTTACGATATCTATATGTATCTTGACTCTGTTATTGTAGCCTGACTGACTGTTGGCTAGAGGGATGGGTTGCCATATGATGTTTGTGTAGGTGAACTTTGTGACTTTCTTCCTAGAGTTGGAGTTTAGCCCTTGGTCTCACAAAATGGTGTTTCTTCAAAAACATATTTGATTGGGATTTACAAAACGTTAAATATTATCAATTTTGGTAAACAATTATTCTAAGAGGAATGATTGAAGAGTAGTTGATTTAAGGATCAAAATTTTGTTCCATATGCAGAATAAACCTGGGGTGGGATGGGCTTGTCTTCACGCTGACGTCTGAGCACTACCTGCATTTAGAAGCAAACAGGATCCACCTGTAGGTCAACTGTTTCAGATCATTCAGAATAATACCCACCTCTCCTCCACCCAACCTCTTTACAGAGCTTACTGCTCAATCCTAATGAAAAATAGCATATATCCTGGGTCAATACAAAAGTGCTAATGACCATCACTGAAGAAATTATCTGCAATTAGTGTTGCCAAAATAGTGCCCCCTCCATGGTGGCTGAAGAAAGTAAATGTGCCAACTCTCACAATGATGGGATATTCTAAAGAACAACCGGCTTCAACACCTCAACTAATAAAGCTCTGTTATATAAATTGTAATGTAACAAAATGAAAAGTATATAGCAGAATATGCACCTATATAGAATGAAGTATAAATATAATCTAAACAATGGTTAAATAAATCAGTTTCACTTTTAAATCTGCATTTTGTATGTGCTCAGGGCAATTAATTATCTCCATCTCCTTTTAAACTCAGTCAGCCTCAAGGGATTCTCATTTTTAACCATACTGGTGATTTTTCATATATTATGGCAGGGGTCAGCGAATTTTGTATTTTAATTGGTGCTTTTGTGGGGACCTATGTCTTTGTATCTATGTGCTTCTTGTGAGGTGTTATTTATTTATTTTCTGATTACTTTTGCTCTTTGTTTTGTTTTACTTTATTTATGTTTTCTATGTATGTGTGTATGTTTTCTAAGTGGAGAGAGAACAAGGAGATTTATGTGATATGGAGGTGGCAAGAACCAGGAAGGAGAAATGGGGTGCGACACAATTAGAATATAGTGTTGGAAACAAATCCATAATAACAAGTAACCATTCCTAAGAGAGAAACAAAATGCATGAAGATACAGAAAACATAATTTGGTAGATAGAAGATGTAAGTTAAGGAATATAGAAAAAAGTACAAACTAAGAAATATTTGGAAGATACTTTGCTTGAGGAAGTAGCAAGAGCAAGTGAATGAAATTATTAAAATCATGGAAATCTAATTCTAATTATTACTGTTTGCATATAATGACTTTACCTTAATTATTGGCTGTCTTTGCCACACAGAAATGAATAATAATTTAAAAGAAATTTAAATCTATTTTGATATCCAAAAATAAAATAAATGTACCAATTTTCTCCCCATTATCCTGGAAATTTAAATACAGGCAAATTGCAAAAGGTAAGATGATAAGTTCTTGCGGTATCATACTAAGAATTTAGGTCTAATCAATTACAAAACGTTTAGAAATTTAGAAGTATCTTGGTACATATTTATTGATGTATACAGAAATCTAACTGGAACAGAAAAGGAAAGATTATTTTCTCATAGCCAAATGTGGATGTCTGCATCTGGTAAGAGAGATTTAGGATTATTTCAATACAAGTTCCAACTCTGAAGTATTTATAGAAACTTGTATAGCTACATTGTAAACAAAGGTCATATACTCGTATATTTTACAAGTATTTTTATTAGGAAAAATCAACTGAAGATATATGGAAAGTGAGAAAATATCTACCATAGGTTTTATATAAGACTTGACAATAGATCTATCTTAGCTTTCATGTGTCTGTTATCTGATAGTAAATTTCTAATATTTTACCAGATAGTTGATTGGACGTTAATTGAGATGGTTTGGTGGTAAGTTGTTATGTGGGTACTAAAAGCCCCAAATTTTTGGTTCTAGTTTTTAGCTTTCCAAATATCAACAATTGCAATGTTCTCATGAGTCCTCCAAATTTCTCAGAAATCTAGTAGATATCTTTTTTCTATGGGCTTTAGTTGAAAGGTTGCCCTGTTTTCTAAAATTTACAATTTTATCTAAAATTTACAATTTGTCTAAAATCTAAAATTTTCCTTCTCCTCCCC
This sequence comes from Rattus rattus, assembly GCF_011064425.1. Lineage (NCBI taxonomy): Eukaryota > Metazoa > Chordata > Mammalia > Rodentia > Muridae > Rattus > Rattus rattus. The sequence goes on from NC_046155.1 coordinate 139,336,487, forward strand.
AAAAGACTTTACTATTATTATTATTATTATTATTATTATTATTATTATTATTATTATTAGACTTATTTCTTTACTTGCATTTCAAATGTTATTCCTTTTCCTGTTTTTCTGTCCATAAGCCCCCCATATTCTCCCCCTCCTCATTTGGGTATTTCCCCCCATCCATCCCCCTTACTGTCCCCTCCTCCATATTTCCCTGCACTGGAGGTCCAAACTTGGCAGGTCCAAGGGCTTCCATCGCCACTGGCACTCCAACAAGTCTATTCTTTGCTACATATGCTGTTGTAGCACTAAGTCAGTCCATGTATACTCTTTCGGTAGTGGTTTAGTTCCTGGAAGCTCTGGTTTCTTGGCATTGCTGTTCTTATGGTGTTGAAAGCCAAAACTCTTTTTTCTTCCTTAAGCTCAGTTTAAACACTGTTCATGATATTAACAAACTTCTCTTTTATGACTTACATTCTATCAAAGGTCTACTGACTGCCTCACATTGATGCGATAGGATCCTAGTTTCCCTGGAGGGTACTGAAAGTGAAAGAACATATTTAACTTTAAACTGAGTTAATATCAGTATTACCTAGAAAGCATCTTTCATGATTTGCTCTATTTTTAAATCCACTCCTCAAAGTAGTCTAGTAATGAGATTAAAAAAAAATTGTAACAAGAAAATCTAAAGCAGCCTTTCCATTAGTTAATCCAGAAGGAATTAAATCATTGATGTTTGCATCACTCAGTCTTGAAAGGAATCATTCCTACTTTTTTTGTAACATGCTATACCATGATTAATTGATATGTCTCAGGGAAACTTGCTTTTTTTGAAAGTTACATTGGAGAAGTGGATTTGGATCATAGGAAAGATATGGGACAGGACTGCATGGAGAGGAGAGGGGGGACACTCTATAGGGTATTTAATGAATGAGAGAAGAATTTTAAAATAAATAATAGAAAATCTTAAATGTAAAACAACAGAAATTGAATAATGCTAACACTCAAGATCAAGATTTCCAAATTTTGGTTTAAGCCCATATATTTTCTAAGTATATATGCCATGAAAAAGACACTTTAGAAACAGAGTTATGTTTATCCTAGAAAGCATAATTATCTTACCAGCTACTGGGAGGGAAAGAGTAGAGGGAGGGGAAAGAGGGGACAGGATCAGATGTAGGAGGAGACCAAAATGATAGGCAGACTGTCAGGAAATTGAACAGGTGTGTAGAGCAATGAGGGATAGGGAACAGTAGGTAGCCTCCAGAAAGTCCCAAATGCCAGAAAAGCCAGAGGATCCCAGGTAGCAAAGGGGATGAGTTTAGCTGAACTGTCCAACAAAGGGAGGAAGAAACTGTAGAGACAATATACAGAGGTTAGGTAAGGCTCCCAGTTGGGGGATGGGATCTCCAAATTTTAACTCATCTCCAAATTTTAACCCAGAATTTCTCCAGTCTAATGGCAATACAGGGACAAAGTGCAGAGCACAGCCTAATGGAAAGCCCATCTAGAGATTTCCCCACCTGGTGATCCATCCCATGTACATACATCCAACCCAGACAGTATTGCTGATTTCAAGAAGTGCATGCTGACAGGAGCCTGAGAGAGCTGTCTATTGAGAGGCTCTGCAAGAGACTGACAAATACAGAAGCAGATGCTTGCAGCCAATTATTGAACTGATTTATACAGTACAATTGGACTCAAATTGAGGAGTTAGGGAAAGGACTCAAGGAGGTGAACAGTTTTGCAACCTGCTAGGAAGTACAACAATCTCAACCAACCATACCCCCCAGAGCTCCCAGGGACTATACCAACAACCAAAGGTAGACATGGAAGGATTCATGGCTCCAGCCACATATTTATCAGAGTGTGGCTTTATCTGACATCAATGGGAGAAGAAACACTTGGTCCTGTAACGGTTAGATGCCCCAGTGTAAGAGAATGCCAGGACAGTGAGGTGGAAGTGGGTGGGTCAATGGGGAACACCCTCATAGAAACAGGGGTAGGGGGAATGGGATATTGTTCTGCATAGGGTAAACCTGGAAATGAGATAACATTTGAAATCCAAATAAATAAAATATCCAATTAAAATGAATAATTAAAAATATGAAATTAAAGTGTTCTTTAAGGAGGAAAAGCTTTGTCCTACATGCAAAACAAAACAAATTTTCAGAGGAATGGGAGGTCTTCATGTTGAATTCTCAGCACTTAATGCATTCAGTAGCAAAGATTACAACTGTTTTCTTTTTAGAAAGCCTCTAAGCACAATGATACAGAGGTAATTGGTGAGCTGTAATGAAAGCTAGCATGTGTTTTGGGACAATCTAAAAGTGTTAATGTTTATTACTAAAGGAGTTACCTTCAATTGCTGTTGCCAGAAATACTGCCCCATCCTTGCTGGCTGTGGGTTGCCACTTTCACAGCTTCAAGACTTCAACTAATAAATTCATATTAGTTATATAAATTGGAGTGCAACTGAAATGAAAAATATTTGCAAGAGTACACCAATACAAAATGAAGAATAAATATAGCACACATAATAATTGTCAATTAAATTAATCAATTAAATTAAACATTTAAATTTCTACTATGTATGTACTCCTGGCAAAATATTTCTCACCATCCATTATTTCAGTCAGGCAGCCTGAGTGGATTCTCATTGATCTTTAACAATTGTGATGACTTGTGTATATCATGATGTGGCAGTAAACAGGGTACTGCATCATTCTTTCAACGACTCTGAAGAAGAGCATACTTTAGATGTCCCAGCTAGTATAGGTTTTATCTTGGAGATGACTCTGTAAATCCTGTTGAAAAAAATAAAAAAAAAGTTAAATTGTATTCTTCGATCCCTCTGTGTTCTGACAGGCCCAAAGTTGGATCCAGCTCAAGGGAGGCCCCAAGACATGGCATAAATACTGAGGCTATGGGGCATTCAAGAAAATAGACCAATCCTGACTGTCCTTCAATAGAATCAAAAAGTAGCTGAAAGAGTCATCTGCTGATATGTGCACCCAACCAATGAACCATGACCTCTCTGATTGAATTATGGAAAATCTGGAGGAAGCTGAGGAGGAGGGGAATACTGTCAGAGGACCAGTGGTCTTAGGTAACCTGGACCCCTGTGATCTCTCAAACACTGGATCACCCCTCAGCTGCATATATCAGCTGAGATGAGGCATCCAACACATATAAAGAAATGATCTCCTGGGTCTGGGTTCAGTCAGAGAAGATGCACCTAATCATCAAGAGACTGGAGTCCCCAGGAATCTTAGAGTTCTGTTGGGTTGGGTGGGGTTGGGGCATCCTCTATGACACTGGAAGCAGGGTTGGGAGGAAGTATGGGACGTGGAAATGTCAGGGGGTTGTGTGGACCAGGAGGGGAGTATAACCTGTGGTGAACTTTTTGTAGAGTTTTCCATCAATGTTCTTGTTTTGTTGAAAGGTAGATGTGTGAGCACAGAGATAAACAAACTTTCAGGCATAACTTCGCTTGAGTCTTTAAGGACAAGAATGAATAATTTGTCCATTATCTATGAGTACCAAAGGTACTTTCTTCCATGAGAATAAATTTTTAATGACAATTTCATTTGAAGTAGGCTGATTTACCTACTATCGTATTTTTATTTTGTTTTTCCTATTAAATATCTACCATGAAGCGTATAGCTTCATATTTTCATATCCCTATTCATGAACTACATGTTTCATAAATTTATTAACAAATTTGTATTCATATTCTGGATGGTTTCTTTTATACTGATGAAACAGCAAAATTGTGTGTGTGTGTGTGTGTGTGTGTGTGTTTGTGTGTGTGTGTTGAAATTGCTTAATATCCCCATCTAAAGTATGTTTCAATGATTTAGGTACTTTATTCGCTATGGTTTGCCTCTGAATACTAATCTTTCCATTGCCTTCTGTACCCCAATTTCCACATCTTTTACTTATGTATCTTTTTGGTATTCAAAGACAAATTTCTTCCTCTAATTACCCATAATAAAACTCATCCACTGCTGGTGAAAAAAAAAAAAAACACTAGTACTGCCCCTTTGGAAATCGGTTTGATTTCTGGGAATGGTTTACCTAAAGTTACAGGTGTACCATTGTTGGACATACATCCATGGGAATTTATATCATATTATAGAGATACTTACTACTTACTCTTCGTTTCTACAATATTCACATTACTTATAATTAGGAAATAGCCTACTTTTCCATAGTGGAGAAATTGATAATGAAATATGCTTTATTACAAAAAATACTGCTAAGCTCATAAAAATGGAAATATGGGACTCATAGTTAAATGGATGGAACAAACAAAGAAACAACAACAATAAAAACAATAACAAAACCTCATTATGCATTATCGAGAACCTCAAAACAAAAAGAGTCTGTATCAACTTATATATGGATGTTTTAAGACATGAAAAGGGCATATAAGAATTAGGATGGAGGGAAGGATTTTGTGAGGATTGAGAAATAATATAAATAATTATGGGGATATTTGGGAGTGACATTGGGATAAGGCAATTAAATGGAGATGGGGGAATGAAGAGGATGGAGTGGAATATTAAGGAGGACAGCTAAAACTATGTGTCATAACAGTTCTTAATATGTAACATACATAAAAATAATTAAATAAATTTTAAAAAGTAATGGGAGGGAATGACCAAACTAGACATCTCTTCCCCCCAAATGAAATCTTGAACCCAACGTATTGGCTAAATCTATTATATTTTTTTGGACAATGGGTCCTCATTGTAATGCTCCAAACACTTCAAACTATTGCCTCAGCTATTGATTGCTCCAAACAACTGATGATAGCTCTATTGTTGAAGACAATATCTAAATTTCTTTTGAACATAGAGAAGACAAGCAGGTGCATACCTAAAACCTTTACCTTTTGAATATTTTGAATATTGCTGGTACTTAAATGTATTCTGCATAGTTACTGAGGGAAAACTTAAACACCAACCAATCTCTGTACTATCTGATCTCACATACTCAGGATATACTGCTTCAATAGTGGCACCTTCAAGAGAGTAAGCAAACACTATCTGACTTGATTTGAGACAATGAGACAGAACACAATTCAACCATTGTTCTCATGAAAAAATGCTGAAGTTTAAGGCTTAAAGCAGGTATTATTGTCTGCTATAGAAATGTAGCTACAAAATGATTCCTAATAACATTCTATTATTCCCACCTATTAATATACTGCTCTACTGTCATCACAAAAACTAGCATGTACAATAGATGGGGCCAGATACTGAGATCTATATATGCCAATATACAAAGTGGAAGACCTTGGATCACCCTCTCTAAATGAGTCACTGCCATTCAAGCTCTTCCTCATGCCTCAGGAAGGATTTGTAGAAGAAATAGTAGAAATATTGTAAGTCACAATGGTGCGGGGAGGAATGCAAGCAAGTCAGCAATAATGTCGAAATATAGCAGGACTGATACACATATGGACTCATATAAATCAGGAAACCATGAATAGTTTTTGCACAGGTTTTTCAGGTAAAATTATGTGTGGTCTAATCACTAATAGCTGGAACTGAATGTGATCTTCCTCACTAAGAAGCTCTCTCCACTTGACAAAATTTTCTAATATCAAAAACGAGTTTGGTCCTGTACAGTTTCATGGGAGTAGAATACACACTCTGGCAGGGGTTTCATTCTACCTCAATGAATCAATGGTAATTTTGAATTTTTTTGATTCATAATATATTGTATTTTTAACCATGCTGGTAATTTCTCACACATTATGAATCCAAATTTAATATTTTCATGGGCTTTTCTCTAAAAGCATGTATCTCTGTGTGTCTATGTGCTTCTTGTGCTTTACTTTTTCTGATTCCTTTGGTTGTTTTTTCTGTTTCATCTGGTTAGTTTTTTCTTTTCATGTTTTCTAAGGGGTGGTGTGAGAACATGAGGAATTAGGTCATTGTGGTGTTAGAAAGAGTCAGGGAAGACAAAATAAGTTGGCATTAGAATATATTGTCTGAAAAAAATAAATTTTCAAAAATTACTAATTCAAAAGCTAATAAAGATTCAAAATTCATTCATTTTCAGGTATTGCAATTTAATTAAGTGTGTGTGTGTGTGTGTGTGTGTGTGTGTGTGTGTGTGTGTGTGTGTGTGTCTATGTTTGCATGTGCCATGACAACATGTAAGGATCACAGGAAAAATTTGGGGATTCTGTTCACTACATGCACATGTACATGTATTCTAGAGAGCAAACTCGAATTGCCAGGCTTAAACAGCAATCACCTTTGTCTCAATTGTCAGGGGGACAGGATGCCTAGGTGGCCCACATCTGTTCAGAAGAGGAGAGGGAGAATAGGGGAAGGGTGGTGGGAGGGCTGGTGATTTGGGAGGGCAACAGCAAGCAGAAGGTAAAGGGAAGAAGTAAAATGTCAAATTAAAATTTAAAAATTTAAAAATAATTTTCACAGATATATGTTCTACTTGGAATAAATACATAACTCAGAAAACTAATAATATCATGGGTCTCTATTTTATTGGAGGGGAATTTAAAAAAAACAATCGTATAAATATGAAGGGAAACTAGTGACAGACTAAGTGTCTTAATAAGGCTTTTACTTCTGTGAACAGAAACCATGAGCAATGCAACTCTTATAAAGATCACATTGAATTGTGGCCGACTTATAGGTTCAGAGGTTCAGTCTATTACCTTCAAGGTAGAAGCATAGCAGTTTTAAGGCAGACATGGGGCTGTAAGAGTTGAGAGTTACACTTATATTATGAAGGCAGCAAGCAGAAGATTGGATCCCAGATAGCTAAGATGTGGTTATTAAAGACTACACACACAGGGCCACACCTACTCCAACAAAACTACATTTCCAAATAGTGCCACTAGCTGGGCCAAGCATATACAAACCACTAAATTACATGGTGATGCTAGTAGAAGCTGAGATTTGCAGAGTGAATATGAGGAAGGATAAATATCCCTAATGTCATTTTGAAAAAGGCTTATGGAAGGAAACTTCTGTAAAAGAGACTTCACTATACAAATATATGTATAAACATTTTTCAAATAGGGTTAACTAGTAATAAGACAATGATTTTCCACTGGATATTATAGCCTAACAAATACGTCGTCCAGAGACAATATCTGTATTGGGTTTTCTACTTTGAATTTACATTCCAGAGACTTCCAATTCAGTCCATTACAAACCTTCTTGCTTACCATACAGAACTTGAAATTAAGACCCTATTGCTGAAGTCAACACATGCTTAAGTCAAAGAACAGAGATAAATTTATTTAGCAATGACCAATAAGCTTGATTCTACTGTGTATCTTAGTGGATAGCTTTCATAGTACCAGAATATATGAAGCAGGCTACTGCAGGAAAGACGTAATCACCACTTTGTCAAGCTTGGAAATACTTCCTGCCAATTAATTCCAACTGATACAAGGATGAACTGCCTATCATGAGAACAACCAAAATTTTTAATTGGAATTGTGTCCCAAAATGAAATCTATAATTGGCACTGTTTTCTCTAGTAGGATCCTGCACTTAAACAGGGCCTTCATACTACTTGCACATCTACCACTATTACTGTGCTAAGTCATACTGATTTAAATCAACCCATAATAAGTCATAATCATACCAATAAATTAGTGTATCCATGAAAAATATTCAGAGAATAGAAAACCATGCATAGACTTGTATAGTTGTACAAAATGAGTAGGCATATTTCATTGTTTAAATAGAAAGGCAGTGATTCTTCTTTATATTATGTAAGTTAATATATGTAATTTTCAGTTTAGCACATATAGTATTTTCTGTGTAAAACTATATGGCACAATAATAATGATATACACAAAATAGTTGATAGATTCCATAAACCTATGTGGATAGTTCGTTCCATAGATTCATGATCATTAAATAATTAAAACAGTGCATGTAGAAGAAAGTATGATCATGATATGCATTAAAGATTTTTGAGCTTAAATGGGGGATGAATAACAGGAAAGGAAATGTGAGTGATGCATCATGATACCAAATTGCTAGCATCAATATACTATATGATTTTTTCCCTTGACCATATGTGGATATTCCTTGAAAAAATAGAGCTCAAATTGTTGAAATCCATAACATAGTATAGAAAAGTAATATTAGAATTAATCATATGTAAGCAATTATTAGTGGACAATATTTATTTCCTTAAATACCCTCTCTGATTTTGCAACCAAAATATTTCAGAAGTGTTACAAAACAGTGTATATATATATATATATCTGATATATATGATTTATATATATATATATACACACATATATGTAAGAGAGGAAATATATACTTTAGATACAGCAGGCTTTTTAATCTAGGAAAAAACTATAACCTATCAAAGTTTAATAGAAAATTGCAGACAAAAAAATATTAACATGGAAAGGCATGTTGGACAGATCATTTTTTAATAGAGATAGAGGTTGAAGCCTTTTTAGTGTAATCATCCTGTAGGGAGGCTTCAGTGGTTGCTATAACAAGGAACTGATTTGTCCTGTACCCCTGTGAGGAAAAAAAAAACAGGGGAGAATAAGCTATCCTCCCAGGGAATTCTGAGACATACATGCATTCAGAGGCAAACAGCATTCACCTTTTGGGCTGAATGTTCTCATATCACACAATGCATCTCCACATAGTACACCGCCAGTTTTCTGGCCTTACTGAAAACAAGTATATTTCTTGGCAGTGATCTGAGAGTATTAATGGACATATCTGTGGGAAGAATCTGCATCTAGAGCTGTCAAGAGCACTGCAACCTCCTTGGATTCTGAGGAAATTAACATGGTCATTCTCACATTGAAAGATTACTTTTTAAGTAACTTGTCACAAGTTTTAATTAATCATTTTATTCATTGACATTTCAAATGATAACCCCTTAACCTGTTATCCTTTTACAACACCCCATCCCATCCCGCTCTCCCCATCCACTTTGCCTCTATGAGTGTGCTTCTCCACCGATTCATCCACTCCTGCCTCACCACTATAGCGTTATCCTATGGTGGGGCATAAAGTACCAAGTGCCATCCCTCCTGTGGATTTCAGATAAGGCCATCCTCTGCTACACATGTATCTAGAGCCCTGTTGAAATCCAGGTATACTTTTGGTTGGTGGTTTAGTCTCTGGTAGCTCTGTGTGGTCTACTTAATTCACAGTGTTCTTCCTATGGGGTTACAATACACTACAGCTCCTTCAGTCCTTCCCCTACCTCTTCCATTGTGGTCCCCAAGCCTCAGTCTGATGATTGGCTGTATCTGCAACTATTTTGCATAGGTGCTGATAGACTCACTCAGGGAACAGCCATATCATGCTCATGTTTGCAAGTGCATCTTGACATCGACAGTAGTGTTGGGGTTTGGTATCTGCAGATGTAACGGATCCCTAGATATGGCCGTCTCTGGATGGCCTTTCCTTCAGATTCTGTTCCATTTTTGTCCCTGTCTTTCCTTTTGGCAGGAACATTTCTGGATTAAAATTTTTGAGATGAGTGGGTGGCCCCATACTAGGGGTTCTGCTTATTTACTGCAGGTGTTCTCTTCAGGGTCTATCTCTCCTTTGTGGGTTATTTCTGCTAAAGTCATCCCTGTTTGGTCCTGGGAGCCTCTTGTTTTGCTGGCATCTGGGAAGTCTTAGTAGCTACACTCAGTTCCACAGTCCCCAAGCTAATTATTTCTATACAGTTTCCTGACTTTCTGTACTTCTCTTCTATCCCTTCCAATACCTGATCTTGTCCCTCTTTTTCCCTCTCCCTCCTCACTTCCTTCCAGGTCCCTCCCTTCCTCTATCTCCTGTAATTATTTTGTTCTCTCTTCCATGTAGGATGGATGCATCCACATTTTGGGTTCTGAATTCTTAGCCTAGATATCCCTCAACACTGTGTCCATAAACAACTGAATGAATATTGAAAATATGGTACATTTACACAATGAAATATAACTCACTTCTTGAAATAATGATATCGTGGAAATCTTACTTAAGCAGATAGAACTAGAAAAAAGTCATCCTGACTGAGAAAAATCATCCTGAGTGAGGTACTCAGGACCCCAAAGAAAAATTTAGATGTCATCACTTACAACTGCTTCTTAGCTTTTAATCCTTACAAATGCCTGTAAGAATCCTTAAATTCTCAGTGGTAAGATATGGAGTAAGGAACTAGAAAGGATGGAAGGTTTTCCTGAATAACTAAAAAATATAATTAAATCTGGAGATATTTCAAGTAATATGATATTGGAATAGTAATATTAAATACAGAAATGGATGAAAGTAGGGTAGGGGAAGACAGAATCTGTGGACCATCTGAAGAATGTTATAGAAAAGTACTATAGTAGACAGCCTCAATATGTAATATGTAAATGGAATATTCTTAAAATACAACAGCAAAAAATGGGGAGAGTACAACCTTACTGCCTTCTCTTACAACCAAAACCCCTCCAGTACCATATATGGGGTACATGTAATTGAGTTTTGATGACTGAGATCTCAGAGAAACTCTCAACCAACGTATGTTACTACCCACATTATTGGTTGCTTTACAAAAACTGATAGCAAAGCCATTTTGATGGAACCACACTTACCTATCTCATTGAACATGAAGATGTTTCAGTTGGTGACTAACTGTGAATATTCACCCTTCTAAATAGTGTTCATGGATTGGAAAATTTATTCATACTTCCTAAGGAGAAAAGCAAAGAGGAACATAGCTGAAATCCTTCAATTACAATGGTGAGCTCTTTACAGTGTACACGGGTGTAATAGTGGTACAAATATGGTGAGAGTAAGTAAAAATTATTTGATTGGATTAATGCCCAGACAATGAGACACATTCCTGACATTGTTCATATGATCAAGGAAAGGGAAATACGTAGATTGTGGACCAAGGAACATACCAAACACCGTTTTTTTTTTTTTTTTTTTTTTTTTTTTCAGCAAAAGAAATGTGGCAATTTAAAGAATCCTAGTGACATTCTGTTATTCCCTTTAATAAGTATATTGCTAAGCCATGATCTTAGAAGCTACTATCGGTTATAGTTGGGAACAAAGGCAAAGCCACATACATGAACATTGTGCAGAGAGCAAAAGAGATTTGATAGATCAATCATAAATGAAAATTCTCTATCAATACTCTCCCTTCACCTCTCATGAATCTTTGTGTTGGGAGAAATCTAAGAGCCAGTGGGGATGGAAACAATGTCTTCCAGATGTTACAGACCTAACTAACTCACACATGATCACATACAGATCATAGCAACATGCATGTGATTTGCATAAAGTTGATAAGCCCCCACTACTGAGAGAAAAAACTAAACATGATCTCCCATCTCTAACCATGAAGCTATTTCCAATATACAAATGTTTGTAAAGGAGAAATTAATTTAATATGGTGGAGTCTCACTGATTATAGAAATCACATTCATGGAAGGTGTTATTCAAAGTAGTAGACAGCCAAATCATATGAACTCAATGGTAGCTTGACAGTAAATTTTTGATTCCTAATGCTTTGTCTCTCAACATAAAAACATATATATTTGAACAAAGGAGAAAGCCTGCCTCAGTAGATTTCATGATAAGATCATGATGTATACACACAATAAACTTTGTTTGCTGGACATAGAGAATTCAACTTTGAGCCATCCAGGAAAGTTTCTCTGGTGGTTTTCTTTCATAATGCCAGTAAACACTCTTCAGGCTCCTTTTAGAAAGAAATAATGGTTTCCTTATCCATTAATAATCTTTATATGCTACAATAATTACTAGCCTGGTAAAATGCACTAAAATTTCAATTGTGCAAAGTGTATTTTGTGCTTAACCAACCATATTATTAATTAGAATTGAGGCCACTTCTACAGGATAAATTTAGGAATGATATTACAAAATGGTCAATAAACTTGGCCAGGGAACTTAAAGGTCCTAGCAGAGAACACATTAATGTTGTTTTTGTAAATCTCCATTTTGTCAAATTCCCTTTTAAACATTTCTATTATGTCCTTCGGTATGTGTTGCTAATTATTTCAGTTGATAACAAAATTATTACTAATGTTTTTGTTTGCACATTGATAAATAATTACATAAAGGACTGTGAATAAGCAACAGTCTGTACTCAGACACAATTGGGAATTCTAAAACTTCCCATACTGGGTAAAAGCTAGAGGTCAGGAACGAATGCTATGGGATGTCTCTATAAAAGACTTAACTGTCGTAAACACGGCTTCCTCCGGTTAGGGTTACACGTGTACCCCTCACAAGATTGAGCACAAATTCAAGAAAGGAAGAAGGAGGGCTTCTCAATATTCCAACTCTATCTGCACACATCCTTACTGACATAGATAATGTTACCCATACTAATGGGGTAGCAAGTGTCCTGTTTCCTTAGAAATGTGGTCACCAGTAAGGATAAACAGAACATATTTCTGAAAAATAAAACAACGTACAGGAAAATCAGAGGGAGCATCATGCCAAATGTAGAGAAACTCAAAACATTTTCATTAAAATCAGGAACAAGACAAGGAAGTTCATTCTTCCTGTCATATTCAGCACAGTATTAGGAGATTCCTTTGAATAGGATATGATTTTATGCATGAAAGTTCCTAAATGCTTCAGCAGAAACCTGACAATACTGATAATTACTTTTAGCAATGTAGCAATATAAACAAATTAATGAAAATTCATGTCCTGAAATAACAAATATTTTGAGGAACAAACCGTAGAAGCAATATCATTTATAAAATATTACATACAATACTCTTATATATAATATATAACAACATGTTATGTAAAATATTACATATGTATATATTTGATGAACAATAATATCCTTCACACAAATTAAAAAATAGTGATATAAAATTTTATGGAGACAAAAAAGATTCCCTATAGAATAAACCTGAATAATAACCAAAGATCAGGAGATATTGGCATGCCAGATTTCAAAATGTACTATGTAATGCCTACAGTAATAAAAACTGTATTGAATGGTGCAACTCTGTTTTTCTGTATTAATTAACCTCTTTAGAAGCAACAACCTTAGAAAACTCTCAGACTGCTGTTGTCTTGGATCAACAAAACCTCGCATTTTAGAAATATTTTTAAATTCTTAAACCCAAATAACATTTTGAAATAAAAAACAGATTACAATGAGTAAAAAAAATAGGACATGCCTCTGAGGAAATCTGTGACTCAAAGCCTATTATTACTCTGCACTGATTCGTCTGTACATGTCTTAGACCATTCAGTTTAGTGTCTTTATGGTATACATGAGTGTGCTAACAATTGGGTCTCTGATCCTTGTGTCTGTTCCTTTTCCTTTTTTTGGATTGCCTTGTCCACCATCAATATGATGTTCTTTGTTTATCTTATTATATTTTATTTTGTTAATGTTTGGCTCTTATCCCTTGGGTGTTCTTTTCCTCATGAGAGACAGAAAGGGAACAAATCTGGAAGGGACAGGAGGTGGGGAGAATGTGGGAAGAGTTAAAAAAAAAGGAAAACTGTGATCATGATATTAAAAAAAAAGATTAAGAATGGAAATGAAAAACTGGGACAAAAATCAATTTTCAGCAAAAAAAATACATCATTTTATAATGAAAAACAAAATACAATGCCAAAAAAGACTAACAAGCATACAAACAAACAGAAATAAAAACAAAGACATAACCTTGTGGATTTATCTAATGGAACATGGCCAACGTCTCCCAAACCAAAACTCCCAAACAACCCCAAAACAAATCTGCATTCTATTTTGCATATCTTATAAATTTCATCCAAATCACCGGATCAAAGCAAAGTACAGATTACATATCCAAAGAAAGTTCTTTCTAATCCACCAATTTATTGTTGAATCTGGGAAAGATATAAAAATAAAAATGTATTAACAAATAGCACATACATAAATACACTAAAGTATTGTCATAACATTCAAACTAGATCACCTTATGAGATCACAGAAGAAAAAGGTTCATTATCCTGTAACAGTCTATACACTATATGTGAGTATGTGTGTGTTTTATGCATAGATAGATAGATAGATAGATAGATAGATAGATAGATAGATAGATAGATAGATAGATAGATAGAGGTTTGTGTGTGTGTGTATATATATGGAAGATGCAGCACATTTCCACATGGTTGCAGTTCACAAACCTGAATTTACTCTGCCCACTATTCTTTCTTATAGCCATTTTGGAAACCTCTTTACTTTATTATAACTATCATAACATCAAAACTCATTCTTACCTGATGACCCTAATTATTCAGAAATTTGGAGGTGAAACCCACATGATCTATTGTGTTTTTTCCCTCTGATGATTATCTGTATGTTAACTCTCAAATGTTTTTATCCCTTCATAATTTTCAGTTTATGGCAGATACCAAGATAGCACTGTAACTTCCTTAATGGGTATAATTTTTATGCAAACTCCATATGTGAACTTAAATGTTCTTTTTACTTTCCTGATCGCCATTACTCCCACACACCAACAATCCACAATTCTGTAAGCTCTTTGAAATGCTAATATTCATCCTGTAAAAGATCTGAGCTGAAGTGACAGGGCAGATTGACAGCTCAAAGGGAGGTGCACTGCAGCAAACACAACACAGGACAGAACAAAGGAAGCCAGGTCCTGATCTGATAGGTTTCTGATCTGACTGTTCAGAATCAAAGACTGATATCTATAGAATAATCTATCCCAACAAATTTGCAATATTTAGTGTGAAAAAATCATCTCTACCTATTAAACAAATTTATGGGACCTTGAGGGAGCTGACCTTGTTTGCTGCATTGCCTTGCAGACCATTCTTAGGGTTTTTACAACAAGCATCCTTGGCTGCCTCTTCTCTGAATAGGACCTGGTGCACTGACTTCAGTAATCACACTGTCCCCCGCCCCCAGTCTGTGCTAGTGAGCTAGCATAACCCTCCAATCACGCATGTGTGCATGGTTGCCAGGCTGCAGAGATTCAAATTCTTTTCTAAAGCTAATGACACAAGGTAGGCAGCCATGAGCTTTAAGTTGTCCTATTGCTAGTATGAAAGTGGGGGCACTTCCTAAATCCCTGTATAAATTGGTCAGGGATAAATTCAAGGCACTTTATGGGCAATGATGACTACAGGGTATTGAATTATATACACATTTAAATCTGTATACAAAGGAAAAAAAGAGTGCTTAGGAAAACGTAACAAAACTAGGGAATGTACAAAAGAACTAGATACTTGTAATATCAGGAGACATCATTTAAGAAAAGAAGATGCTTCTTTAACAACATTCTGCATTACTCAGGTTTTACTTCATTAGGTGGATTTTTAAAGTTTCCTATGTGTTCATGTAAATGAAGCACTTACCATTAACATAACGTTTGCTATTTACTAAAAGCTTGGTTTGTCATTCAATGATGATTTTTTCTTCTGTTTTAAATATTGTTGCAATGAGATACTTACTTACTTGTTTGTATTTTAAATAGGGTCTTACTCACTAGATTTTGCTGGACTAGAAACTCATTTGTAGACCTGGCTGGCTTTTCACTCAGAGATTTATGAACTTTTGACTTGTAAGTGCTACAAGTAAACTCATATGGCACCACAGTTAGCTAGACTTTATTAATGTCAACTATGTGTGTGTGTGTGTGTGTGTGTGTGTGTCTGTTTGTGTGTGTGTGTGTGTGTGTGTTTCTGAGAAATAATTTTGCAGAACAGTATTAGTTTTTATAAGCAGAATCATCCCTCAGCATCACTATTCAATTTAAAACTTGGTGATTCTGATGCCCAATGAATATGCAAAGAAAGTACAAATAAAAATGTAGAAAAGCACCTGAA
This sequence comes from Rattus rattus, assembly GCF_011064425.1. NCBI lineage: Eukaryota > Metazoa > Chordata > Mammalia > Rodentia > Muridae > Rattus > Rattus rattus. The sequence continues at coordinate 139,352,308 of NC_046155.1, forward strand.
TCTTAATGATTGTACATTCAATTAGTTTTCAATAACTGTAAATATGATATTGAATTAGTAATTTCCTTTACTGCAAGACAAAGTGTACCTGCATAAGGAACTACTAAATGTGCTTTGAATTTGGACAATCAGCACTGTGTACTATAATCAAGGGAGGAAAACATTTGCAAAAATGAAAAGGTGATTTTAAAGGAATATGGGAATACTCAGCTTCCTATCCATAGCCTGCACACACGAATACACAGTGTCAACTACTTTCTTACAGCCATTTTTGGAAAGTCCTTTCCTATATTATAATTATAATAAAATCAAAACCCATTCTTACCTGATAACCCTAATTATTCAGAGACTGGGAAGTACAAACCATGTGATCTATTGTGTGCTTTCCGTCTGATGATAATCTGTATGGTAACTCTCAAATGTTTTTATCCCTTCATATTTTTCAGTCTATGGCAGATAACCAGATACCACTGTAACTTCCTTTACGGATGTAATTTTTATGCAAAATCCATGTACAAACTTAAATGCCCTTTTCATTTTCCTGACTGCCATTACTCCCACACACCAATAATCCACAATACTGTCAGCTCTTTGAAATGCTAATAATCACCCTGTAAGAGAACTGAGCTGAAGTGACAGGGCAGATTGACAGCTCAAGGGGAGGGGCACTGCAGCAAACACAACACAGGACAGGACAAAGGAAGCCAGGTCCTGATCTGATAGGTTTCTGATCTGGCAGTTCAGAGTCAAAGACTTGAGATCTATAGAATAATCTTTTATCCCAACAAATTTGCAAGATTTAGTGTGAAAAAAATTATATCTACCTATGAAACAAATTATGGGTTTTGAGGGAGCTGACCTTGATTGGTGCATTGCCTTGCTGACCAGTCCTAGGGTGGTTGTGACAGGCAACTCTGGCTGCCTCTTCTCTGAGTAGTCCCTGCTGCACGACTTATGTAATCACCCCGCCCCTGTCCCCAGTCTCTGCTAGTGAGCTAGCATAACCCTCCAAACATATGTATACATGGTTGCCAGACAGACTCTAAAACTGATGACACAAGGCAGGCGGATGTGAGCTTTCAGCTGTACTCTCCCTAGTATGAAAGCGGGAGGTCTTCATAAACCCCTGTATAAATTGGTCAGCAATAAATTCAAGGTGCTTTGTGGGCAATGATGACAATAGAATATTGAATGATATTCGCATTTAGATCTTTAAACAAAGGGAAGAAAGAGTGCTTAGGAAAAATATAACAAAATTAGAGAATGTACAAAAGCACTATATACCTGTAATATCAGGAGAAATCAATAAAGAATAAAAGTTGCTACTTTAACAACATTCTACATTAGTGGACACTGCCTAAAAGACTGAATATAAAATAAAATGTGCTCTTCTTAATATCTCTTTTCATATTTAGAGTGATGGAAAAGAAATAAGAGAAAGAGAAAGGGGCAGAGAGAGAGAGAGAGAGAGAGAGAGAGAGAGAGAGAGAGAGAGAGAGAGAGGAGAAAAAAAAACAGATAAATCTGAAGGATCAGTAGATATTGAAAATGTTAACCGATCAAGAAAAAAAAGTCATTCAAGAAGAAATTACTCACAAGGAATACAAAATAAAGTCCTGGGGAACTACTGTACAGTTCACAGCTTTTCCCTTCCAGTTCCTCAATTGCCACACTCCCGGAAAGCAGCAGATTTCTATAAGGATGTAAGACTTATTAACACAGAATTTGAAAAATACACACTGATGATAAAAGATCTCAAGGTTCCAAACAAAAGAGGATATTGCAGAGGGCAGTGAACCTTACTGACTCCAAACTGATGGAGAGGATGGACTCGAAAAGTATTCTGGAAACAAAGAAACAGCAAAAATATTTTGTGATCTAGAACCCTGGAAGGAAAATGAGATCAAAGTAATATTCCTAAAGCCGGAGCTATTACATTTATGGATGCAGGGAAATGTAAGGCTATATAAGTGATTGAGCCAAGGCACTGGCTGAGAAGTGTTCCCATGGACTTAGGCAGGTTTAATGATCAGGGTATCAGGTAAATAATATGAACATGGCAAATTCAGTATGAAGGATTGTAGGGGCTGGGATTGGGACAGAGGACAGAAAGGAAAAGAAGAATGTGCATCTGAGAACTAAGTAGAAAGTTATATTTGATAGAGCTCTTTTCTAGGGTGGAAAGGAATGGAAAATGCCACAGAAGTGCTACGCAGAGCAGTTTAAATCAGATTTGAAGCCTATTCTTCTAATTCCACCAAGGTGCTGGTGCTTGAAAGACAGGAGAGGATGCTTGGAGATGACTATTTCACCACCAGTGAGTAGCACTACATGAGGAGCATGAAATATATCCTGCACCTATTCTATTCTCAGTTTGTACTTTTATGAAGGGAGGGCCAAGTTCCTGGTCTTAGAGGATAAAATTAACATTCCAGTTAAGGGATAAAATATCAGACTTGGACTTTTCTAGCTTCCCTGGATTGCAGTAGCCATGTAAAAAATGTGACTTCCATTTACAATGTACAGAAAGGGCAGGTGATTTCTTCACCACCTGAAGAACCATCAACCAATGACTTAAATATTTCCAGCCCTGACGTCAAAGAGGAAGAGAAAGTAGAATAAAAAAAGAAACATCTATGAAATATTATGGCAATATAATTTTTGCTATTATTAACTAATTTTTGTTTACATGTTGTATAAAAAATGTTCAAGCAAATCTCAGCATGTGCACACAGCTCCTCACCAGGTATATAGTATGTTCATTAAAAAACAAAACAAAACAAAACAAAACTCTAAACCCTTCATGCTGTAGTTTGGACAGCACATGTTTCTTCCTCTCACATAGGAAGATGGTCAATTGAATCATGTTTGCATTGAAATCACAGTATATTATATTACGTGCATTAATACAGGGCCATGTATTGAATCCTCTCCTCAGCCAACCAATGAAATTCCTCTGTAGAAAAAATTCAACCTGCATCATGAAATCCAGAATACCCACGGAATGAGTATATATTAATGAAGCATCAGTCTGTACTTTATTATCCTTTTCAATAGTATTTTATTTGCTTAAAACCCAGCATCATACCTTTTCCCCAGATGTCTCTTTTCAAGAATTAGGAAACACCAGACATTTTATACAGCATAATAAACTCCTCATGTACTGAAACCTATATACCTCATATATGAGAGATTACAGGGAATTGATTCTATAACATGTATGTAAGCTAGGATTGTTTGTCAGGGAATATCCCTAGGATGTTCTTCACTGTATTACTTAGAGTCTTCTTCAGTGAACAGCATTGCTGTAACCTAAGACTAAACAAGATTAATTTCCTGAGGAAAAATTGGAGAGACCCAGATAGGAGGGGGTCATATATCTGTCAGACATTCATCTGTCACATAAACATACTATTAATATCATATACAGACATTTTTGATATTGCTCAAATTCAAAGTTATGGAATGAAAAGGCATCCCAAAAATCATCATCAATTTGGCTGGCAGGAATTTTTCAATTAGACATATTTCCATTAAAAGTATGCCTACTAAAATGAACTGTTCCCACAGTTCTCTGTTGAGAGCTGGACCCTTAGAACTGTAGACAATACTGAGAGTTCAGAGAAGATTACTACTTATGCTCACATTCCTTGCCCAAGAGGAACCCTCCTAGTGGCCTTTGTGCCCTCTGGGCATAGGGACTTAGGAGCAAAAGAGGAATGAGCCTACTGATTTTTGCCTGTGCAAGAGCTAACTATCAGTGTTCAGAAGCACCTGTACACCTGAGAACAGAAGTAAAACCAATTCATCTGCTCCAAAGGACTGTCCTGGTGAAATTAGGAATTAGAAGATCTCAGAAGATTGAATGACCTCCCACACTCATGGATTAATTAGCAGGATTGATATAGTAAGAATGGCCATTTTGCCAAAAGCAATCTACAGATTCAATCCAATCTCCATAAAAATTCTAAATCAATTCTTCAAAGAGTTAGAAAGAAAAATTTGCAAATACATTTGGAATTACAAAAAACTAAGATAACAAAAACTATCCGCAACAATTAAAGATCTTCTGGGGAAATCACCATCCCTGACCTCATGCAGTATTACAGAGCAATAGTGATTAAAACTGGATGGTATTGCTACAGAGACAGGCAGGTAAATCAATGGACTAGAATTGAAGCCCCATGTCACTTGATCTTTGACAAAGGAGGTAAAACCATCCAGAGGAAAAAGATAGCATTTTCTACAAATGGTTCTGGTTCACTTGGAGATCAGCATGTTGAAGAATGCAAATCAACCCATTCTTAAGCCCAGTACAAACCTCAAGTCCAAGGGAATCAAGGGCCTCCACATCAAAGTGTATAACCTCAACTAATAGAAGAAAAAGTCATGAAGATTCTTGAACACATGGGAACTGGGGAAAATTTACTGAACAAAGCACCAGTGGCTTATGCTGTAAATTCATTAATCGAGAAATGGGACCTCATAAAAACTGAAAAGCTTCTGGAAGTCAAAGAAAACTGTCATTAGGACCAAACAGATTGGGAAAAGATCTCTATCAATTTCACATCCAATAGAGGGCTATTACCAAAAATATACAAAGAACTCATGTAGTACACTACAGTTCATGAAATACCCCTGTAAAATTTTGTACAGAGCTAAATGAAGAATTCTCAACTGAGGACTATCGAATAGCTGAGAAGAAGCTAAAGAAACGTTCAACATCCTTAATCACCAGGGAAATGCTAAGTAAAAGAACCCTGAGATCCACCTCACACCAGTCAGAATGTCTAAGATCAAGAACTCAGGTGACACCACCTGTTGACAATGATGTGGAGGAAGAGGAATACTTCTCCATTGTTGGTGGAATTGCAAACTGGAACAACCACACGGGAAATTAGTCTGGAGGTTCCTCAGAAAACCAGACATTGTAATACCTGAGGACCCTGCTCTAACACTCCTGGGCATATACCCAAATTGTGCTCCAACATATCACAAGGACACATGCTGCACTATGTTCATAGCAGCCTAATTTTTAATATCCAGAAGCTGAAAAGAACCCAGGTGTCCTTTAAAGGAATGGATACAGAAATTGTGGTACATCTACACAATGTAATACTACTCAGCTATCAAAAATAATGACTTAATGTAATTAATAGGGACTGGGTGGAATTAGAAAATATCATCCTGAGTGAGGTAACCCAATCACAACAACAACAACAACAATGAGAACAACAACAATGAGAACAACAACAACAACAACAACAACAACAACAAAAACAGACATGGTTTGCACTCACTGATAAGTGGATATTAGCTCTAAATTTCAGATTACCCTAGATACAATCCACTTACCACATGAAACTCAAGAAGAAGGATGACTAAAGTTGGAATGCTGCAGTCCTCCTTAAATGGGGGAATAAAAATATTCATAGGAGGGGTTATGGAGATAACGTTTGGAGAAGAGACTGAGAGCATGGCGATTCAGAGCAGAACTGAAGTGGTTTGCACCCCAAAAGAACAACAATATCAACCAGGGACTAGACCACCATAAAAAGGATACACATGGACACACCCATCCTCCACCTGCATATGTAGCAAAGGATGGCCTTTTTTTGGGTGGGGCAGTGGGTGGAGAAGTCCTTGCCCCTGCTATGGCTGTCACCCTTAATGTAAAGCAATATCTGGACTTGGAAGTTAGAATGGGTGGATGGTGTGGTGTGAGAACACCCTCATAGAAAAGGGATGGGGTATGTGTTAGGAGCTTATGGATGGGAAACGGGAAAAGGGGATAACATTGGAAATGTAAATTAAAAATAGCCAATAAAAAAGCTGTAATTTCAAAGGCAGTTATTTTAGAAGAATATTTTATTGTTTGCTACTTATATAAGTATTTGAATAATTTGCTATGGAACACATGTCTGAAGAGGACAGGAGACTGTACCTTCAGGTCCCCACTGACTTGCATCACAGATCATGGGAAGCAGACATATAGGTGATGTTAATTGAACACAGTTTCTGTGAATCAGTAGTTAGTAATTTGAACTGTTGAGAAATCGTTTGGGAGAAAGGGAGGTATTTTAATAAAGAATGGAAAATATTAATATTCAAATGGCCTTTTTAAAAATGTAACTTCAATGTTTGGAAACCTGCTATCACATTCAGAGTATACTGAAGAATAAACAATTGTGTCCACAGGTTGAGGATTGACTGCAAGAACCTAGAGATATAAAATATTTCTACACAGATGAGAAAAAGTACATTACTTATCACATTACAATAGTTTATATAACTATGTAGTACAATTTTTGGCTCTAAGAGGAAATTATGGAAAGCAAAAAGAATGGCATACTATGTTAGAATGAATTACAGAATATTTTCTCACAATTTTTAACATACTATGTTATGAGGACTCGGGCATAATCCTTTCCCATGGGTCCAGAATCCACCTGAGTCTTCAGACTGGTTATAGATCTCAGCATCCCTCCCCACCTGTGTAACTAATTCCAGTGAAAGGAAATTTTCAAGGAATTTTACATTTAAGTCTATTTACTATGAAGAGTTTAGGCAAAACTAGTGTTTGATGATAGAATTCATGAAAAATAGTAGGGCTGTTTATTGGAAAGGGGAGATATGTTTGAAAAGGGAAGATTTTCTTTAAATAAAAAAAAAACCCTTCAATTATTGGATCGACACTGTAATTCACAAGTACACCATTTTACAAATATATACAATGCTCTAAAGCTACAAGCCTGAAAGTATAATGGAAAGGAGTCACAGCAGAAACAAGAACAAGCAGCAACAACAACGATAAGAAAATGCTTATATGTCCTAAAAATGACATTGTTTTCTTCCTCAATCAAATTTAATCCAGGATGCAGAATCTTCTATTTAATATATGTGTATATTTTCACATATAATCCTATTTCAATAAGAATGATCTTTCTATGAGCAAGAATCCACCTGTCTGCATATCTGTGTGTGTGTTTCATCCTTCATTTTTTCAAGATGATGTCTTATCACTCTCATCTTCTTGACCCAGTCTTCATCAGTAATTAATCAATTTCCCTCCACTGGTCTTTCACTGGTTCTACAGTTAAAAATGAATTGTCAATATTCTATGATATACTCTGATATAACCAAAATGTCTTCACAAGGAGACTGTGTTGATTTTTTTTTATATCATAAAAATTGCTTTATTGACAGCCTAAAAAGAGTAATGAATATTAAATGACATAAAGCAAAATGTTGCTTAAAGTAACAGAGACCACGCCCCATTCACTGTAATTGACATAATACTTGATGAAACATTATGTGGCACAGAGGCAATTTTCTCCTATATAACGTTGTCCTTTACTTCTGTGCATATATAAAGGCAGACATATAAAGAACTTCAGATCTTACAGCATATTCTGAAAAAGAATCACATCTAAATTTATGCATAATAATTTTTAAAAAAGCCTATGAATTTGCTGAAAATTCCATGAAAATTTTTCATTTCAAAACTATGCTTAGTGAATCACTACTTCTGTAATCGCTGAATTAATGCTGAATTGTTCTCTTCACTCCTTGAGCCTCATTTCAAGGTTAACTGGGAAAAAATAGCTGAGACTTGTACAATCAGTAATAATTGAAAAGACAAGATTCAATCAATGTAATCTTGAATGTAACAAAAGAAAAAAAAATCACCATCCAGTGTTCCTACAACCACAGGAATTTAATGAAGTGGGTGTCACTTATAGTCTTGGCTCCAAGGGAGGTTGAAAAGCGAAAGGAACTCTGGTCCTTGTAGTTTTACCATATTTTCTCTTGCCAGAGGCCAGGGCCTGAACAGAAGGAGCAACACTCTGCACAGTGCTTTTATGACTCATTTCCTGTAGACCCTCTACTTACTGGATCAGTTCGCTGCAATAGGATACATGTTGTTGTTGAGGGTACTGAAAGAAAAAGGGTTTTCTCATCTTTAATGTGGTTTTATACCAGTCGGTATTGTTTAGACAACATATCTTACGAATTGCTGTGGTTCTAAATCCACTCATCAGAAAAATTTAGAAATGAGATTTAAAAATAAATTGTAACAAGGAAACATAGCATCCATCCTAATGCATACATTCAATTACTTCATCCAGAAGAAATTAAATCGGTGATTGTTTCTTTGTCCAGTTTTGATAAGCGGTTTTGTATTACCTTAACTTTTTATGCTAAATATGATGTTTGATTGACACATCCTTGGGTAACCTCTCTCTTTCCTGCTCCCTGTCCCCTTTCCCTCTCCCCTCTTCCTCACCTCTCTCCCCCTTCCTCTCTTCCTCTTACTCCTCCTTTTTAACATAATGGGAGAAGGAGTGGATATGGGAGAGAGGAGAGACATTGGGGACAGCCGCGTGAATTTGTGGAATGGAAATGAGATGTAAGAATGAGAGAATAATAAACAGAAGATTAATGATAGAAAATCTTAAATGTAAGACAAAAAATGAATATAACTAGTACTGAAGATGAAGAATTAAAAATTTGGCTTAAGGCCACATTTTATGTAGATATATATGAAAGGAAAAAGACACATTAGATATAGAATTATGGGCCCTGGAGAAATGGCTCAGTGGTTAAGAGGACTGATTGCTCTTCTAGAGGTCCTGAGTTGAGTTCAAATCCCAGTAACCACCTGGTGGCTCACAACAATTTGCAATGGGATCCAATACACTCTCTGGTGTGTATGACAAAACTACAGTGTATTAATGTATAATAAATAAGTAAATAAATACTGAAATACCTAAATATATAAATAAATATTTAAAATGAATAGAAATGTTTATTTTAGTAAAATCTGACCTAAACTGTCGGTATAAATTACAAAGAATAGTTTAACATCAACAAATGAGGTAAAAAGACTTATTTAAGTGATAGCTTACTGTGTTACGCCCATGTTGCAGAACCTCAAAAGACATTTTGTAAATACATAAGGGTCTTAATTATGAGTTCTAGATCAATGTCACCGATGGTCCCTGTCACAGCATGTCATATCGAAAGTCCTCTGACTAGGTATTCAGGGTTTTTATTGTGGCTATAGCAAATTTTGGCAATTAACATAAGGGTCAGCAGGTTAATCTTTTAACAAGAGCATTTCTGGGATACACTGCAGGAACTGCACACAGGGAAAAAAACTACCCAAATGAACAGGATGGCTAAGGTATATATTCTCTGCAGGATATCTTAAGATATATATATATATATATATATATATATATATATATATATATATATATATATATCTTGACTCTGCTATTTTACCCTGACTGGCTGGCTATTGCTTACGGTGGTGATTTTCCTAGGATGTTTGCTCATCTTTAGTTTGTGATTTTATTCCTAGAGTTGTAGTTTAGCCCGTTATCTCTCATAAAATGGCGTTTCTTCAAAAACAGATTTGATTGGGCTTTGCAACAGTTTTATGATTTTGATTAGAATCATTCTAAGAGTGATTAAAGAGTAGTTGATTCAAGGAGGATGAGTTTTATTCCACATGCAGAACAAACCTAGGGTGAAATGGGACAATCCTCGTGCTGGCTTCTGAGTATTACCTACATGCAGAAGCAAACAGGAATGGCCTGCTGACTCAACTGATTCTGATCATTCAGAACAAACTCCATAACCACACCCCAATCCTGTTCCAGAAATGTTTGCTCAGCTCTATTGAAAAAATAGGACATTTCCTGGATCAATCCATAAATGGTAATTACCATCCCTGAAGGAGGCATCTGCCATTACTGGTGCTAAAAATACAGCCCCTTCCATGATGGCTGAAGAAAGAAAATGTGGCAATACAATGGTCTAATAAATTAGTTTCACTTTTTATATAATTTCACTTTTAAATCTCTGTTTTCTATGTGTTCATGGCAAACATTTCTCTGCATCCATTTTTAAAGTCAGTCAGCATCACAGGATTTTCATTGACTTTGAATTCTTATTTACCTATTTTGTTAATTTACATATACTGTGGTATGCTACCTAACAGTTCCCTGCATTATTATTCTTGTGTCTCTGAGGGAGAACATACTTCAGATGCTCCTGTACAAATCAGGTTTAAGATTTGGCTTTGAGATGACTGTTAAATCCTTTAAAAACAGCACTGTCATTTCATGTTCTCGGGTACCTCTGCATTGTACTAAGCACTTTTGTAACTGTTTCCGTCAATCCTTCTGTTCTGTCAAAAGCTATGTGGCCCTGTGAGCACAGAGGTAATCACTACTTCAAGCATCACTTAACTTGTGGATTTAATGGTAAGAATGAAATCTGTGTCAGATATCTAGGAGGAATATAGAGAGTTTTCCACTGAAAATATATATTTAATGGCAAATTAGTTTGCTGTAGGCTCATTGATTTACCTATAATATTTTAATTTCCCCTGTCAAGAATCTGTACACCCTGCCAAGGCTGGACTCTCCAGTGTTGGGAAATGTCAGAGCCAGGAGATGAGACATATGTGTTTGGGGAGGAGAACAACCTTATAGAAGAAGGGAGAGGGGATGTGAAAGGGACTTATGGATGAAAACCAAGAAAGGGAATCACATTTGTAATATAAATAAAAAATGTCCAATTAAAAAAATCTTCCCATGAATCTTAGAGCTTTATAATTTCTTATCCCTGACTTATGAACTAGATTTTCTTAAATTCATTGGTCAAGTTTTATTCATTTTGCATCTGGCCACTTTTATGATGAATAAGGAAAAATTGTGTGTATTTACACACACACACACACACACACACACGCACAGGCACACGCACACACACACACACACACACATACACACACCCACCTATACCGAGAGATATTGCTTAATGTCTTCCTCTGAAATACGTCTCAAAGTTTTACGTGCCTTATCCCCTCTGGTTTCTTTCTATAAACTAATCATTACATTGTTCTTTGTATCTCTAATTTCCATGCCTTTACCATAATATCCTTCTTTTATTCAAATAAAAATCTGTTCCTCTTATGACCCATAATTAACCATTCAAATGATTGTTTTATTGAAAGAAAAAATAAACATTCTTAGTAATCAGCAATATGCATTTTCAAACCATACGAAGATTTTATCTTCCACTAATAAGTATGCCCAAGGTCAATGAAATAAATGAACACACATGCTAAATAGGTGAAGAGTGATAAGAATCCTTATCCACTGCTAGTGGAAATACACAGTGCTATTTGCTTTTGGAAATCAGTGCAAGTTTGCCTTTCAAAACTTGGGAATATTGTACACAGAATCCAAAAAAAAAGAAGTCTATATCTTAGTATAGAGGAAATTACTTTCCATTCAATTCTGCCTTATTCATATCAATAAGAAAGCAGATACAACCTAGCTGTCCACAAGTGGTGAAATGGTTAATGAAAATGTGCTACAATACACAATGGAATATTACTCAGCTGTTAAAAAACAACAAAACACATATAAAAGAGCAATAGAAAAATTATCCTGAGTTACCCAGTTCCTCAAAACACATCTCAGACACTGCCTAGGCTCTTGATTGTTCTACGCACACTGATGATTCCTCTATTACAGAAGAGGACCCTACATTTCTGTTGAACATTAAGAAGACAAGCAGGTGCCTAACTCAAGCCTTTATGTACTGGACACTGTCCGTGGTGCTGAAAAGTATTCTGAATGGTACCTGAAGGAAAATTTAAACACCAATTCAAAACTATACTATTTGATCTACCACAGTCAGCTGCCTACATGATACTCTGCTGCAATAGTGGCACCTTCTAGGGAAGAAGCTACTACTATATGATGACCTAAGATTTACTCACTGAAACACAACTCATATTCAACATTGTTCCCATGGCAAAATACCTGATATTAGGGCTAAAATAATGCACCATTGCCTGAATACAATACATATAAATAAAAGTATGTCTAATAACAATGTTATATCCATAGTACATTGTATTACTGCACCTTCATCATAGAAGTTAACATATAATGTAAACAGGTCCAGATACAGAGACCCATATCTGGACAGTGTGCAGCATGAAAGAACTTGGATAATTCTGTCATAAATCACATATTGCCATCAAAATTCCTCCTCCATGGCTCAGCAAACTTTGTAGAAGACATTGTAAAAAGATACTAAGGCCAGTGATTCTGGGAGAAATACCAGCAAGGCAACAATACATTTCAGATATAGTAGGGCTGATACACATATGAACACACATAAGAAACAGCAACATGCACAGAGTCTGCATACACTCTGAGCAGGAATGTCCATACACTGAGAGCAGGAATGGTATATGATCTCCTACCCTTCAACAGGTTCCTATCTCCATTTTACAAATTCCTCCAAATGAAAAAAGTAGTGTATCCCAGTAGTACCTTACTTGGTACAGAATCAACATGCAATATCAGGTCTTATTCCATGCAGTAGACAGACATCTCATATGATTCAAGAATAATTTTTTGTGTTATTGCTTTGAGCTAAGAATGTACTGTATTCTTAAACATACAGTTTTTTAAACATACAATTTTTTATATATTATGAATTCCTGTTTTATTTTATTTTGTGTGTATATATGGGCATTTGTCTCTATGTATCTTTGTGCTTCTTTCTTGTGAGTATTTTCTTCTTCCTACAGTTGGTGGTTTTGTTTTAATTTCCATTAATTTTTTATTTGCGTGTATGATTTCTAAGGAGAGAAAGAGAGAGAGAGAGAGAGAGAGAGAGAGAGAGAGAGAGAGAGAGAGAGAGAACTTGAGGATGAGGATTAGGTGATTCTAGAGGTACCAAGAATCAGGGGAATATATGGTGGGACACAATTAGAATATATTGTGTGAAAAATTCTATTTTCAAAAATTGTAATTTAAAGAAAATATAGATGTCATGTTCATCCATCTTAAGATTTTTAATTAAAATTAAACTAAACTACTTATGGGAGATGACATTTATTTCACTGGTCAGAGGAAAACATGTGTAAGTCATTCTCTACTATTGTATGATGCTTCCTGTATGATACTGTTAAGATTTCTATATGTTCGGCACAAGGAGTATCACTACTAAAAGGTGTGGCCCTATTGGAGTAGGTTTGGCCTTGGAATTAGTATGTCACTGTAGTCACAGGCTTTAAAACCTTCATCATAATTGCCCAGAAACCAGTATTCTGCTAGAAGCCTTCATATGAAAACGTAGAACTCTCAGCTCCTTCTGCACCATGACTTCCTGAACATTGTCATGACACTGCCTTGATTATAATGGACTAAACCACTGAACCTGTGAGCCAGCTCAAAGTACATGCTGTCCTTATATGTGTTGCCTTGCTAATGGTGTATTTTTCACAGCAGTAAAACCTGAGCTAAGAGAGAATTTGGTACCTGGCACACAAAGGTTTGCTGTGATAGGCCCAACCATGATTTTGTTTGGAAGAATGTGGATTTTGGGGTCTTTGTATTTGGAAAGTGGTGGAATGTTCAAATGGGGCTTAATGAGGCATCCTAGTAGGAATGTGGAAGAATTTCTTGCTGAGAGTAATTTCAAATGTGCCAACCTCGTTGAAGAGGTTTGAAATGAGAATTTCAGTATATGGAATAGAAGCTGTTTTGTGGTATTTTGGTGAAGAATGAGGATGCTTTTTGCCTTTGTCTGAAGAATCTACCTGGGTAAACGTAAAGAGGTTTATATTAATTGCACTGACAGAGGAAGTCTTAAAAAAGTCAAAAAGTGGCATTGTTCTCCAGTTAAGAATCATGAAGAGTGTTTTGAAAAAGTGAAGCAAACTTAGAAAGAAAAAATTCAAAATATGTGGTTTGAGTATTAAAGGGGCATCAGGAAATAAAATGGAGCTTGATTGTGTACCCAAGGATATTAAATTAAATTAAGGGAATGGTGACCTTGGGGCAATGTCTTACCCAGCAAATTCAGGTCCAGGCTTGGGAGAATATGCCTTTAATCCCATGAGATAAAGCCAAACAGATAAGTAAATTCTAGGCCAGTCTGGGACAAAGCAGATTCTAGCTGAAGAAAAGGGTAAATCCAGGCAAGGTGGTATATGCCTTTAATACCAGCATTACAGGAGACAGAGCCATGCAGATCTCTGAGTTTAAGGTAAAAGCACAGAGCAAGATCCAGGAGAGCCAAGCTTAAGCAGTGAAGTAGATGGAGAAGAGGAAGCTACTGATAATGTAATAGAACACAAGGGCAAAGTCCAGCTCCTGCCAGCAGCAGAACTCAGCAGCTTTGGCCATGAGTCTCTGCTTTATACTCAAGAAGAGAAGGTAACTACCTGGAACAATAGAGGCTGGTCAGCTGGAGCTAAGAAATAAGTGTTGATTAAGATGGCACATCATCACTGAGGTGAATTCTTCTGGCAACTGTTTTCTGAGAGCAAAAAGAAGCTGTGTTCAAGAAATAACCATGTTTGTACCTCATGCTGCAGCTGTAACTGGTAATGTGTAGGAGTCACCCAGGTAATAACTGGTATTGAAGGCAAGAAGGGGTCATGCAGAGCATCTGAGGCTAAGCACTGTGAGAGGCCCTGAAAGGTCATTGCTGAAAGTGCAGCCTCAGTTGCAATTGATGGCCAAGGACTGAAGGGGTCATGCAAAGGAGTTGAGGCCTGGCACCATGAAGAGAGCCTATGAGAAGATATTGGTGAAACATAATAGCAGTCGAAGACAGCAGTGTTTTGGAGATGACACTACCATAAGATGACCACCACAAACAACAGCAGCAGTGGAGTAGAGGCATCTGGAACCTAAAAGAAAAGGTGTGTGCTCTAATGGACAGACCTGAGGAAGTGGACCAAGCCCTTGGTGTAGCCCAGAAGATCTTGAGTGGATCCCAGATCACTGAAACAAGAAGCTGTTACATTGAACTTGCCCTGGAAACCCCAAGTTGTTTCAGATGACAGAGCCATGGATTATCTCCTGAAGAAAGAAAATAACAGGGAGTGGAATCAGCCCAGGAGCAAGATGTTTGTTGCAGTCAACAAAGATTAAAAGGGAGTTGGAGATCTGAAGACTACTTTGATATCAGCCATTGAGATGCAGAGTTTGGACTTTGCCCAATTGGTATCCTGTCTTGCTTTGAGGTTTACAGTTAAGTGATTAGATGAATCTCAGAAGAGACTTTGGAATTTGGACTTTTAACATTGTTGAGTCTGCTATCGACTGCTGAAAGTGTTAAAGTGAAGCAGGAACTGAAGGAAAGGTCTCAGTAGCTGCCTCACCTGGGGATTCATCCCACATGTAGACACCAAATCCAGTCACTATTGCTGATGCCAAGAAGTGCTTGCTGATATGAACCTGATATGGATGTCTATTGAGAGGCTCTGCCAGAGCCTTACTGATACAGATGGGGACTCTTGCAGCTAACCATTGGACTGAGCATGGGGACCCCAATGGAGTAGTTAGAGAAAGGACTGAAGGAGCAGAATGGGTTTGCAACCTTGTAGAAAGAACAATAATATCAAGCAACCAGACCAGCACAGCTCCCAGACACTAAACCACCAGCCAAAGTCTACATATGGAGGCTCCAGCCATACATGTAGCAGAAAATAGCATTATCTTGTATCATAAGGAGGAGAAACCCTTGGTCCTCTGATGACTCATATCTTCAGTTTAGGGGAATGCCAGGGTGTTGAGGTGGGAGTGAATGGGTGCGAGTGGGAGCATTGAAGCTGGGGGAGACATGCTTATAACCTAAACTACAAAAGATACAACAAGGAAAGAGAACTTCAGACCAATCTTCCTTATGAACATCAATACAAAATGCTCAGTAAAATTCTTGTAAACTGTGTCCCAGTACAAATCAAAAGGATCATCCATCCTGATCAAGAAGGCTTTAACCCAGGGATGCAGGGATGTTTCAGTACACAGAAATCCATTAACGTAATACACTATATAAATAAACTAAAATAAACAAAACAAACAAACAAAAAAAAACAAAACGCATAATCATTTCATTAGATGCTGAGAAAGTATTTGACACATTCAACATTTCATCATGATAAAAGTCTTGGATTATTCTGGTGTTTAAGGCCCAAACCTAAATATTGTAAAAAGCAATACATAGCAAGCCAATAGCCTACATTACTGAAGAGAAAATTGTGACAATCTCACTACTATTGGGGAGTAGAAAATGCTGCCCATTCACTCTCTACCTATTCAATGTAGTACTTGAAGTCGTATAAAACAAATAGAAATCAAAGGAATACAAATTGGAAAGAAAGAAGTCAAAATATCACTATTTGCAGAAGGTATGATCATATACTTAAGTGAACCCAAAAATTCTCCAGAGTAATCCTAATCCTGATAAGCATGTTCATCACAGTGGCTGGATATAAAGTTAACTAAAACAGATCAGTAGCCTTTCTCTACTCAAAAGATAAAGAGACTGAGAAGGAAATTAGGGAAACAACATCTTTCAAAATAGTCACAAACTATATACAATAATTGGCGTGACTCTACCAAATAAGTGAACTATCTGTATTAGATGAATTTAAAGTCTCAGAAGAAAGAAACTGAAAAAGATCCCAGAAGATGAAAAGAGCTCCTATGCTCCTCAATTGTCAGTATTAATACAGTAAAAATGGAAATTTTGCCTTAAGCAATGTGCAGGTTCAATGCAATCTCCAGCAAAATTAAAACTCAATTCCTCATAGAGTTAGAAAGAGAAATTTTTAAATTCATTTGGAAAAACAAAAAAACTTAGGTTAGTAAAAAATTTTCTCAACAATAAGAGAACTTCTGGGGGAATCCCTAACCTCAAGCTATACTATAGAGCAGCAAGAGAAAAGCTCTATGGTATTGGTACAGATACAGGCAGGTAGATCAATGTAATAGAATTGAAGATGCAGAAATGACCTTTCCCACCACATCTATGGTCACTTGATCTTTGGAAAAGGAGCTAAAACTCTCCAGGGGTAAAAGACAGCATTTTCAACAAATGGGGCTGGTTCACCTGGAGGTTGACATGTAGAAGAAGGCAAGTTAACCCATTCTTACTTCTCTATACAAACGTCATATCCAAGTGGAACAATGACCTTCACGTAAAATCAGATACACTCAAACTAATAGAAGAAAAAGAGGGGAATAGGCTCGAACACATGAACAGTGGGGAAAATGTCCTGAACAGAACATAAATGGCTTATGCTCTAAGATCAAGAACCAGCAAATGGGACCTCATGAATTTGGAAAGCTTCTGTAAGGCGAAAAACATTGTCAATTGGACAAAATGGCAACCAACATACTGGGAAAATATCTTTACCAATCCTATATCTGATAGAGGAATTACACAGAACATACACAAATAACTCAAGAAGTTCAACTCCAGAGACTCCAATAACTGTATTAACAATTGGGGGTCAAAACTAGACTGTCAGGGCGGCAATGGGGGAGGGTTGGGAGGGGAACAGATAAGGAAGGGGAGGGGGGGAGGGGATGTTTGCACAGAAACTGAAAGGGAATAACACTTAACATATAAGAAATACTCAAGGTTCAATAAAAAAAAAAAAAAAAAACAATTGGGGTCAGAGCTAAACAAAGAATTTTCAACTGAAGAATATCAAATGGCTGTGAAACACCTAAAGAAAAGTTCAACATGCTTAGTCACCAGGGAAATGCTAATAAAAACAACCCTGAAATTCCACCTCATGTCAGTGAGAATGGCTAAGATAACACTTAAGGTGAAAAGAGATCCTGGAGAGGAGGTAGAGAAACAGGATCCCTCCTCCATTGTTGGTGGGAATGCAAGCTGATAAAACTACTCTGGAAAGAAGTCTGGATGTTCCTCATTAAATTGGATGTAGGATTACTGGACAACCTGGATATACTACTTCATATACCCAAATGATGCTACAAAATACAACAGGAACACAATATCCACTATGTTCATAGTAGCCTTATTTATAATACCCAGAAGTTGGAAAGAACCCAGATGTCCTTCAACAGAAGAATGGGGATGGGAGATAGAGGAAAGGGATAACATTTGAAATATAAATACATACAAATATCCAAGAAAAATAAAAGTTAAATATAGAAAAAGAATAGATTATTTACTCTAGCCAAGTATGAATGTCAGCAGGTGGGAAAAGAGATTTGGTGTGACTTCTTTACATGTTCTAACACTAAAGTAATTACACAGACATGTATAGCCATATTGTAAAAAAAATCATATAGTAGTGTTTAACAATATGATTTCGAGTGAAATCAACTGAAGGGTATGGAAAGTGTGAAAATACATATAGATTTTATATAACTCTTGAGGATAGTCTTAATTTTTATGTTTCTTTCATTCACCTAGTGATCTGGTAATACATTCCCAAAGCTTTACCCTCTAATTGAAAGTTTGTTAAGTGAGACAGAATTGAGTGTTAAGTTGCTTATAAGTGTACTAAAAGTCCAAGGTATTTTGGTTCTAGATCTTTAACATTCCAAATATCAACAATTGCAAAGTTCTTATAAGTCACCTAATTCTCTCAAACATTTAGATAATATTTTTTCTTTTTCTTTTGTCAAAATGTTTAGTTAAATGTTTACCCTGTTGATGAAAAGTCACATTTTGTGCTTTTAAAAATCTAATATTTTTATGTGGCCCATGACTCTAAGCCAGCTTTCTTAGAAAGTGATAATATGTCAGAATTCAGGGTACATACAGTTGGAAAAGGCATTAAGTAAGAAAATTCAGGATCATATAAATATTATTTAGTCTCCTGACCCAGGTGTGATATCATTCTCTCCTGCTGTACTTGACATTATAATTATATGCAATATAGAACAGGATTCTGATACATGAATGAAGAACACTAAAGACTGTAGTAGGAATTACAGAAGTAACAATAGCAATTGAGTGAAGCAAATGTTCTATTAACCCACAGATTTCTCTGCCTGTGCCATCAAGTATCTTATCAAAATTGAATGTTGTTTCTGTTGTATTTACATTTCTTCATATTTTATAAATATTGGAAGTATAGAGAAACAAAATCATTCATCCCATTTTTTTCTTTTGTCTTTTTCCTTTTTTTTTTTTTTTTTTCGGGGCTGGGTACCGAATTTGGGGCTTTGCGCTATAGAGAAAGCAAAATCATTCATCACTTTTTAAATGTAGTATTTTTCCTTTGCGTAGTTTATTTCATTTCAATATTTAACAAATATTGCTCTTAAGTAAAATAATTTTGTACCTGTTATTTGAAACTAATAATTTTATTGGACCCATTATTTTGTCTTAGTTACCTTCAGTATGGAGATGTTAGAGAATTGGTTTGGGGTCCAGAAGAGAATGCTCTGAGGGAACAAGTTTGGAATAAGAGTGAAGTCAAGACTTGTGCACACCCTGAAAATCATCAGGAGTAGGACAGCTTTCAATCTTCATGTGGGCCTACATGTATGAGAGCACATAGACCTATGCACCCACCTCCATCATCCTTGTGGTAGTTACTTAGTCTGGTGGCCAAATTACTCATCAGATTTCCCCTCACACCATGAGGATGTAGAAGCACTCAGAATTCTTCGTTCAACTAAAGCATTCCAAACAGTTCAGGCACAGCCAATGAGGTATATTCACCTTACAAACATCTGTCTCCTCAGTTTATCTAACTCTTCTTACCCCAAATAAACAAGAGTTATTTCACTGAAAACCATCTCTGGATAAGGCCACTTATCCAACACTCATGCAGACCATGTTCCTCTCTAAACTACCAGGCCCTGCTAAGCTTCATTCTTTCTATTCCAGCTTGAAAATCAAGGGAACCTGGATTCTCACAGGGCAGAAGGGATAATATCCACTGATAAGTGGATATTACCTGAAAAGCTTAGAATACCCAAGACATAATTCAGAGTCCACATGAAATTCAAGAAGAAGAAAGAACAAATTTCCGATGTGCCAGTCCTGCTTGAAGCATGAAATATGGAGAAAAAAATGTTGAGCAGAGACTGAAGCAAAGGCCATGTTCAGATTGTCCCACCTGGAATTCCTTCCCATATAGAGCCACCTAAACCAGACCATATTTTATTTTGCAAGAAGTGCAATCAGACAAGAGTCTGATATGGATGTCTCCTGAGAGTATCTTCCAAAGCCTGGCAAATACAGAGGCAGATGTTTGCAGACAACCACTTAAGTGAGAATGGAGTCCCAATGGAAGAATTAGAGAAAGGAATGAAGTAGTTGAAGGGGTTTGCCACCCAATAAGAAGAACTACGATATTAACCAAACTGTACCGCTCCAGACTTTTCAGGGACTAAAGAACCATCCCAAGATTACACAGGTATAGACCTATGGCTCCAGCAGCATATGTAGCAGAGGACATCCTTGTCAGGCATCAATGGGAGGAGATCCCCTTAGTCCTGTAAAAGCTTGATTTTCCAGTGTCAGGTTATGTCAGGTAAGTGAGGGAGGAAAGAGTGGCTGGTAGGCAGGGGAGAACCCTCTTAGAAGCAGGAGGAAATAGTAGGCTTTTGGAAGGGAAACCAGGAAAGGGGATAATATTTGAAATGTAAATGAAAAATGCCAATAAAAGAAATAAAATCTGCTTTTTTTTTAGATAAATCTAGAATATCCCATGAATGAGTATATATTAATAAAACAGAAGGTTCTAGTTTATTATCCTTTTTCGACATTATTTTTATTCCTTAAATCCCAGCCACATACATGTCATCCAGGCCTCTCTTTAAAAGAATTAAGAAATACCTTTCTTTATATATAGAGCATAATATTCTTCATGAGTGAAACCTGGTAATCTCATATATACATATGTATATATGAGGTATATATATATATATATATATATATATATATAGTGGAATTACACTCTTTCATTAGGATATAAACTAGAATTTCTAGTCAGGGAACATCCCTAGGTCCTTCTTCACTGAATTACTTAGGCATTTTCTTTAGGGAACCTCAATGCTGTTTCCAAACTGTACCACTCCAGATTTTCAGGGACTAAAGAACCATCCCAAGATTAAACAGGGATGGACCTATGGCTCCAGCAGCATATATAGCAGAGCACGTCCTTCTCAGGCATCAATGGGAGGAGATCCCCTTGGTATTGTAAAAGCTTGATTCTCCAGTGTCAGGTTATTTCAGGTAAGTGAGGAGGAAAGAGTGGCTAGTAGGTAGGGGAGAACACTCTTAGAAGCAGGAGGAAATAGTAAGTTTTTGGAAGGGAAACCAGAAAAGGGGATAATATTTGAAATGTAAATGAAAAATGCCTATAAAAGAAGTAAAATAGGCTTTTTTATAGCTAAATCTAAAATATCCCCTGAATGAGCATATATTAATAAAACAGAAGGCTCTAGTTTATTATTCTTTCTCAACATTACTTTTGTTCCTTAAATCCCAGCCTCATACATGTTGTCCAGGCCTCTCTTTAAAAAATTAAGAAATACCTTACTTTTATAGAGAGCATAATATTCTTCATGAGTGAAACCTGGTAACCTCATATATACATATGTATACATGAGGTTAAAGGAATTACAGTCTTTCATTAGTACATAAACAAGAATTGCTTGTCAGGGAACATCCCTAGGTCCTTCTTCACTGAATTACACAGGCATTTTCTTCAGGGAACCTCAATGCTGTTTCCAAATACAGAGCAGATTAATTTTCTCAGGGAATATTTTAGATACCCATATAGCAAGGCGAAATGTATAGTCAAGGATTCTTTTGTCACATAAACATAATATTAATATCATAGATAGATAGAATTGGGGTATTGCCCACCATCTGAAGTTGTGGAATGATATCCCAAAATTGTCATCAGTTTTACTTGAAAGAATTTTTCAAGGAGATGCTATTTTCTTTAAAAGTATACCAATTTATATTTAAAAGATCTATTTTATTCATTCTTACTGTGTATTATAATTTGAGTATGTCTATGAGCACATGTCTACAGGTCCTCTAGAGTGCATTAGGGTGAATGCCTCAGTTACCCTGTGATTGTCCTCACAGATCATGGTAAAGAAACATATAGGTGATTCTAATTGAACCCCGTGTCTCTGGAATGCTATGCAGTACTCTTAAATGTTGAGAAGTCCCATAGGGAAAAGAGGGGTTCTCATGACAATAGAATAAACTAATAATAAATCTCAGTGTTCTTAACATATAAGATAATGTTTTGAAAGTTACTATCTCCTACAGAGGATATTAGCGTCTAAACAGTTATGTCCACAGGTTAAGGATTGACTGCAAGAGCCCAAGGATATGCAAACTTTTACTTAGATAAGAGAACGTACCTTATTCATCAGATGTCAATAGTTTTTATAACTCTGCTGTACAAAATTTGGCTCTAGGAGGGAATTGCTTAAAGAAAAAAAAGACAGAAATATTAGGATGAAGTACTGAACATTATACAAAATTTTTGTTACCCCATGTTTTGAGGAGTAGGACATTCCTCTATTCGCCAGTCTCCAGAATTGCCCTGGCTCTTAAGACCGGCCACAGATTTCAGTCTTCCTCCCCACCAAGATCACAAATTCCCGTTAAAGGAAATTTTCAAGAAGTCTGACATTTGGTTTTGTGATGCTGAGAATCAGAGTAAATTCATTAGTTTAGGGAAACTTCATATTTGATGATAGAATTCATAAAAATTACTAGGGGTGTTTATTGGGAAGAGGAGATATATTTGAAAAGGGAAGACCTTTTTTCTGAAAAATACTTGAATTATTGGATTGACACACACACAGAGCATTTTTTAAACATGTACCAAGCTTTAGAGCTACATCCATGAAACGGAAAACAATCACAGAATAAACAAGAACAGCAGTAACAACAGAACACTTAAATGCTTTAAAAATACAGTTCTTTCTCAATCAAATTTCTTTCAGGATGCAGAACATTCTATTAATGATATATATATATATATATATATATATATATAGAGAGAGAGAGAGAGAGAGAGAGAGCACATAATTCTATGTTTATTGGAACCATTTATCTATAAGCCTGAATCAACCTGTCTGCATATCTGAGAGTTTCTCATTTTTCCTCCTTTCAAGGTGATTGCAACCACTCTTCTCTTTTTTGAGCCATTCTTCCTTAGAGCTCCAGTCAGTCACTGGCTCTACCGCTATAAATGAATAAACAAAATGAGCCTATGTAGCATGTAGTATAAATATCTTATAAAGAATGGTCTAATAAATCAATTTCTCTTTTAAATTTGCATGCTGTATGTGCTGAGGACAAATATTTCTCTCAATCCGTTTTTTCCATCTTTATTAAATTGGATATTTCATATTCACATTTCAAATGTTATTCCATTTTCCGGTTTCCATGCCAACTACCCCCAAAACCTCCTCCTCCCTTTCCATATGTGTGTTCCCCTCCGAAAGCTCCCCCCCATTATTGCCCTCCCTCTAAGAGTCCCATTCACTGGGGGGGGGGGTCCAGCCTTGGCAGGACCAAGGGCTTCCACATCCACTGGTTCCCTTAGTAGGCTGTTTATTGCTACCTATGCAGTTGGAGCCCAGGGTCTGTCCATGTATTGTCTTTGGGTAGTAGCTTAGACCCTGGAAGTACCACATTTTCTGTATCTATTCCGTTGAAGGGCATCCGTGTCCTTTCCAGCCTCTGGCTATCATAAATAAGGCTGCTATGAACATAGTGGAGCATGTGACTTTGTAATATGTTGGAGCATATTTTGGGTATGTGCCCAAGAGAGGTATAGCTGGGTCATCAGATAATTCAATGTCCAATTTTCTGAGGAACCTCCAGACTGATTTCAGGAATGGTTGTATCAGTCTACACTCCCACCAACAATAGAAGAGTGTTCCTCTTTCTGCACATCCTGGTCAGCATCTGCTGTCGCCGGAGTTTTTGATGTTGGCCATTCTGACTGGTGTGAGGTAGAATCTCAGTTTGTTTTGATTTACATTTTCCTTCTGACTAAAGATCTTGAACATTTCTTTAGGTGTTTCTCAGCCATATGGCATTCCTCAGCTGTGAATTCTTTGTTTAGATCTG
The DNA here is from genome assembly GCF_011064425.1 of Rattus rattus. NCBI lineage: Eukaryota > Metazoa > Chordata > Mammalia > Rodentia > Muridae > Rattus > Rattus rattus. Next base: position 139,376,248 of record NC_046155.1, read on the forward strand.
AACCCCATTATTAATAGGTTTATTTTTCTCCCTCCAGTCTATCTTCATGAGTTCTTTGTATATTTTGAATATAAGGCCTCTATCAGTTGTAGGTTTGATAAAAATATTTTCCCAATTTGTTCGTTTCTGTTTTCTCCTAACAACAGTGTCCTTTGCCTTACAGAAGGTTTGCAGTTTTATGAGATCTCATTTTTTGATTCCTGATCTTAGAGAATGAGCCATTGGTGTTTTGTTCAGGTGATTTTCTCCAGTGTCCATGTGTTCAAGATTCTTCTCCTCTTTTTCTTCTATTAGTTTGAGTGTATCTGGATCTCATTGTTCTTTAAACTGTGTGTTAATTTGTCTATAATGTGATGTGCCAGAAAACAGGGTTCTGTATTATGTTTCCTATGACTCTGAGGGAGAACATTTCTTAGATGGCCCATGTAAAAATTAGGGATAGGTTTTAGCTTTGAGATAACTGTTTAAATCATTTGAAAACAGCAGTTATTTCATACATACAATCCCTCTGCATTCTACTACAAACTTTTTGTACGTGTTTCCATTAGTCTTCCTGTTTTGCCAAAAGCTACATGGCTCTGCCAGCATAGAGGCAGTCACTACTTCAAGCAAAACTTGGCTTGTGCTTTAAAAGCCAAGAATTAAATATGTTTCTGCGATCTAGGATGACTAAAGAGTTTCTGCCCTGAGAATACATTTTGTTAAAGGCAATTTACTTTGCTGTAAGTTTTTTGATTTCCCTATCACAATTTTTCTAATTTTTCCTATCAAAAATCTGCCAAAGAAGCTTGTATTTATCAGGTAGCTGTCCTATCTTGAGATGATTAAAGAACAAAATTGAACACACACACACACACAGAGACACACACAAACACACACACACACACACACACACAAAGGCATACACACACACACACACACACAGGGGGATTACTCAATATCTTCGTCTGAAGAGTGTATGTCTCAAAAGTTTGGGTGTCTTACTTGCTGTGGTTTACTCTAAATCATAAGCCTTACATTGGGTTCTGTACCTCCAATTTCAATGTCTTTCCCATACTTATCCTTTTGGAATTCAAATATAAATTCTTTCATCTAGTGACCCATAATTGGTCACTGACATGCTTGTTTTACTGGTTCCAGGAATAGCTCAGAGTTCTATCTCTTCATCTGTAGGCTCCTAGCATAATTATTCCTTCCATGAAGCCTGGCATACAAAACCATAACATTTCACCCAGTGGTCCCATCAGCATATTCAAACACGTGTGTCTCCATGGATGAGACCTAAATATAGCATAATGCAAAATATATTTAGTCCAACTTCAAAAATCCCCTAGTCTATAGCAGTCTCAATAATGTTGAAAGTCTAATTTTAAAATTTCTTCTGCGATTCATCCAATCACTTAAGTGTAATCACCAAAGTTACACAGGCAACCAGCTGGACAACATTCAAACTCTGCATCTTCATCTGTGATGTCAAAGTGATCTTCAGACCTTCAAATCAAATTTTACCTTTGTTGTCTGCAACAAACCTCTTTCTCCTGGGCTGAGGCTATACATGTTTCTCATGAGATATCCTATGGCTCTAGCATCTCAAAAATCTTAGAGTGTCCAAGGAAGCTTTCATGTTACAGATTTTGTTACAATGTCTGGGATCCACCCAAAATATTCTAGGCTTACTTCTGCTGGCCTTACTTGTGTATATTTGCACACTGTAGTACTCTAAACTCAGATTAATCCACTCCACTGCTACTGTTCTTGGTGAACAGTCCATGGTACTGGTATCTTCAATATTCAGGGGTCTACTAATGCAACTAGTCTTCACCAACAGCCTCTCATAGGCTCTCTTAATGGTGCTAAGCCTCAAATCTTTTTCATGACTCCTTCATTCCTGGGCTGTCAACTACAATTGAGGCTGTACATTCACCAATGACCTTTCATGATCTCTTAGAGTGCCAAGGTTCAGCTGTTCTCCATGACCCCTTTATGACATCAAAACCAATACAACCCGGGTGACTCTTTCATAATACCAAGTACAGCTGCAGCACTACATACATCCTTGGCTATCTCTGGAATACAGTTTCTTTGTGGCTCAGAAAACACTTCCCAGGAGATTTCACCTCAGCGATGCTGGTCTATTCTTAATCACTGCTAATGTGTTATCCCCAGCATCAATTTTTGCATTAGTTCCTTGTATTTTTCACTCTAAAACCAGAGCCACATGGATGTAGCTGCCATGTCCTGCTGCTTTAGTGGGCTGCAACATGGCCTCCCTTACTCTATTCCCAACTTTCTGTTTTCACAACTCCTTCTCTGTGTAAGCTTGGCTTTCCTGGAACTTGCTTTGTAGATGGACCTTGAACTCAAGATTTTCATGGCACTGTCTCATATAATGCTGAGATTACAGGCATATACCACCCTGCCTTTATTCAGGCTTTTCTTCAGGTAGAACCTGGTTCGTCCCAGCCTTGCCTTGCATTTAGAGATACTTTTGGCTTTGGCTTCAGCGATGAAATGTGTGTACCACCATGCTTGGATCTAAACTGAACTATGTATGATCTTGACTCTAGATTCCTTAGTCTGTTATTTCCTAGAATATAGAGTTTAGGTCCATTTCACTTTTTGGTGCCCTGGTAAAACTTGAACCATCTATTTCATATTTTTTTTTCTTTCTAAGCTTGCTACATTTCTTCAAAATGCTGTTCATGAGACTTAATTAAAGAGCAATGTGCTGGGCTTTTTGAGACATCCTTTGTCAATGCAATTAATATAAATCTGTTTACCTTAGCCTCAAGTAGACTACTCAGAAATGGGCAAAAATCAGCCACATTCTTCACCAGAATGTCACAAAAAATCCATTCAAGGCAACATTCTAAAATTCTACTACACTAAAAGCTCTTGGAACACGTTGGTGCACTTCAAATCATATTCAGGAATGAAGGCTATGTATATCTACTAGGATATTCCATTAAGTCCAACTTAAAGCATCCCACTGCTTTTTAAAGTCCCTAAATCTAGATTATTCCACAAAAAAGCATATCCAGGCCTATCACATCAATACCCCAGTTCCTGGTACCAACTTCTATCTTACGCTTTTACTACTATTTACAATCTCCATGACTAATGTAAATCTTTTTTAAATTCCTTATATTTTTAATATTTAAGTCTTTATCCCCTTCCAGTCTGTCCTCTGACTGTTCCTCATCCCATACCTCATTCACCCCACTTTCTTCAGGAGGATGTCCCTGCACGACGACACTATCAAACCTTCCCTTTCCCTAGGCATCAGGTCACTTGAAAGTTAGTTGCATCTTTTCTCACTGAGTCCAGACCAGGCAGTCCTCTGCAGTATATATGTTGTGGGCCTCATATCAGCAGGGTTTTTGCTTCCTGGTTAGTGGCACAGTGTCTGAGATATCTCAGGGTTCCAGGTCAGTTCAGACTTCTGATCTTCCAATAGGGTCGCCAACCTCCTCCTCATCTTCTAACTTTTCCCTGAACAAGCTATGGGGTTTTACCAGTTTCTGTCCATTCGTTGGGTATAAATAGCTCCATTTCACTCAGCTGCTTTTTAGGCCTTTTGGATGGCAGTCATGTTAAGCTTATTTTTACGTATGGTATACCCTACCTACAGAAATAGAGTCAGACTTTGGAGTCTACCCTTGAGCTGTATGCAATTTGGGCCTGACACTTGAACATCTTTGCCTCAGGCTCTTCTCCATTTTTGTCCTTGCAATTCTTTCAGACAGGGACAATTCTGGGCCAGCTTTACTGACAGTGGGATGCTCACCCCATTTGTCCACTTGTTGCCCTGTGTTTAACTGAATGTGTACTCTAGAAGTACCCTCCCCTGACTATAGGAAATCTCATCTAAGGCTGTTGCCTTTGAGTCCTGTGAGTCTCTCACTTCCCTGGTCTCTGGTATGTTCTAGAATTGCCCCCACCTCCTACTTCTTGACATTTCCTGTTTCCAAACTTTGTTCTGGCCACTAAGACTTCAATCTGGTCCCGCACATACCTGATCATGTTGCCATTTTTCTTTCCGTTTCCTTTCACACTCAGGACCTCCCCTCCATCCCCCTATAATTGTTTCCTTCTCCGCCTTAAGTAAAATTGAGTCATCCTAACTTGGACCTTTTGGCTTGTTAACCTTCTTGACTTTTGTGGGTTGTATCCTGGGTATATGGTACTTTTTTTGCTAGTATCCACTAAAACCAGGTACACTGAGTGTAATAGAAGAGGAACTGGGAAATAACCTGGAATATACTGGCACAGGGTGAAATTTCCTAAATAAAACACCAGTGGCTCTGCCTCTAAGATAATTAATTGATAAATGGCATGTCATGAAACTGTAAGGCAAAGGTCATAGTCAATAGGGAAAATCAGCAACCAATAGATTGGGAAAATTTTTAAACTAATCCACATCCGATAGAGGGCTAATATCCAAAGTATATAAAGAACACAAGAAGCTAACCACTAAGAAACAATCAACCCAATCAAAAAAATGGGGTTCGTGACAGAGAATTTACGGCAGAGGCTTCTTGAATGGCTGAGAAGCACTTAAAGTAATCTGAAAAGACTGTAATGATCAGGGAAATGAAAATCAAAACCACCTTGAGATCCTACCTCACATCAATCTGAATGGTCAATGAAAAAACTCAGGCCACAGCACATATTATAGAGGAATTGTAGAACGAGGAACATTACTCCATTACTGGTGGACTTGCAAGATGCTACAATCTGCAATCAATCAACTGAGCTAATAAGAACAAGAATTCCATGGAATTTGCAGGCAAAGAGAGGCAACTAGAGAATATCAATATGAGTGAAGTAACTCAGACAGAAAACGATGTACATGGTATGTATTGACTAATAAGTGGATATTAGCCAAGACAAGTTTTAAAGGTCAACATTTAATTGGGTCTGGCATAAAAGTTCAGATGTTCAGTCCATAATCAGGAATGCAAGACCATGGCAGCATCCAGACAGGCTTTGTGTTGGCAGAGGTGATAGTTCTCTATCTTCATCTAAAGTCTGCTAGCAGATTTCTGGCTTCCAGGCACCTAGGAAAAGGGTTTTAAAGCCATATCCACAGTTACACACCTACTTCAACATGGTGATACATTATAATGTGACAGTTCCTGGCTGGAGCATATAGAAACCATCACAGAAAGCATTCTTAAAAGGTAATGGATAATAGGACACCAAATTCAGGATATACAAAGTGTTGGTAAAGATATGAAGGAACATCCATTCAGAGCCTGCCCCATATGTGGCCCATACACATACAGCTACCAAATTAGATAAGATGGATGAAGCAAAGGAGTGCAGGCTGTCAGGATCCAGATGTAGATCTGAGAGACACAGCCAGAATACAGCATATACATAGGTGAATGACATCATTAAACCACTGAACTGAGAACGGGATCCCCACTGAAGGAATCAAAGAAAGAACAGAAAGAGCTTGAAGGGGCTTGATACCCCATATGAACAACAATGCCAACCAACCAGACTTCCAGGGACTAAGCAACTACCCAAAGACTATACATGGACTGACCCTGGGCTCCAACCTCATGGGTAGCAATGAATAGCCTAGTAGTAGCACCAGTGGAAGGGGAAGCCCTTGGTCCTGCCAAGACTGACCACCAATGAATGTGATTTTGGGGGTGATGGCAGTAATGGTGTGAGGATGGGGAAGGGAACACCCATATAGAACGGGAGGCAGAGGGGATAGGGAGATGATGGCATGGAAACCAGAAAAGGGAATAACATTTGAAATGTAAATAATATATACCCAATTTAATAAAGATGAAAAAAAAGATATTCCAGGGTCAAATCATATCAATATTAATTATTCTCCTGCTCCAGGTGTGATTATCACTCTCTTCAGCTGTTCTTGACATTATACTTATACGCAAGTAAATCTACATTATTATATATGAAGTTTTAACAGTGAAGGCAATAGTATGAATAACAGAAGTAACAGTAGTAATTTTGAGAAGCAAATCTAATCACAGATTCTTCAGCTTGTGCCACGCATATATCCTAATCGTTGACTATGTTATTTCTTTTGTATGTACAGTTCTGGACATTTTTTAAGTATTGGGTGTGTAGGTAATAATAATTTATCCTTGTTTTGGATTAACTATTTTTCTTATTCATAGTTTATTTCCATTCTAAATTTACTAAAGATTGATCTTAAGTAACAATATTTTTAAATGTGTATTTGCAACTAATAATTTTATTTGAAACATTATTTTGTCTTTGTCAGTTTCAGTATGCAGATGTTAGAGCATAATTTTGAAGCTAAAAGTAGTTCACTGACAGAGCCTGTCTGTAGCAAGAGTGAGATTATCACCTGTCCAAACAAGGAAAATCTCATTCTGAGATCAACAGGAGTAGAACTGTTTTCCATCTTGCTCTAGGCCTGAATGTCCCATAGCACATAGAACTTACACTCTTATCTACATCACCCTTTAGGTAGTTACTTTGTCTGGTGACTAATTTAGTGCTCAACTTTCTCTCTCAGTATGAGGATATAGAAGCACCTAGATCTCTTTGTTCAAATAAAGCATTCTAAGAAGTTCAGCCACAGTTAAGAAGTATACTCACCCCACAAACACCTATCTCCTACCCAAGTTTATATAACTCTTCGTAACCCCAATAAAAAAAGAGTTATTTCTCTGAAAAGCTTCTCTGGAGATGTCTTCTTATCTGAAACTCATGAAGATAATGTTACTCTCTAAAAAACCTGGCTGAGCAAAGCTTCATTCTTTCCATTCAAGCTTGGTATACAAGGGTGCCTGGATTCCCCAAGGACAGAAGCACATGTAGCTCAGTATATAATTAAATTAAAGAAGAGATAAGAATATGTTATAATTTAAATTCCTCTCTTCAGAGGAATGGAGGCTGAATGGCTAATTCCAGTTTCCAGGCAGGATTGTAAGTGGAGGGACAAAGAGACCATCCAACATTGAAAACTTTCTACACAAATATGTCCTATCTGTAAGAAATGCAGGGACAAAGATGGAGCAGATATCCAAGGAATGGTAAAACAATAATCTAAAACTTAAGATGTATCCCATGGACAAGCACCAATTCCTCACTATAGTAATAATACTCTGCTATGCTTCCAGACAGAAACATAAGATGAGTATCCTCTGAGAGGTTCCACACAGCATGAGACAGAAAGAGATGCAGAGACCCATAGCCTACCATTAATTGGAGCTTAGAGAACATTTTGGAAGATTTGCAGGGAGGATTGGGGGCCAATTTAGGGATAGTAAATTCACAAAAACATTAGGGGCTTTAGTTAATGGACAAAATTGATGGACTGGGTGTTAAGTGTATCATTTGTTTATAAATTGAAGAATGGTAATTATTTTACTCAATTTATATTTAAGTGAAAAGGCCTTTTAACTGGACAAAAAGGGAGAAATGTGGTTTGCCCTGGAGTTATCTGTATTTTGATGCTAATTCCACTGACCCAAGGAAAGCTGCCTAGTCACATACTCAGGAATCAGGTCACTTCACCGGAACCTTCTCCACATTGAATTTGTAAAATACAGGTGAAGGGCAGGTACAGGATAAAGGGAGGCCTGTCATTGGATGAGAAGGAAGGATGGGCGGATAGAAGTTTGAAGGAAGCAGAGGAGACTGGAAAGGAAAGGAGGAAGAGACAGGAGGGAGAGGGAGAGAAGCCATGGCAGGACAATATGGCAGGTGACATTAAGATTCTGCTCTGTGTATTTACAGGTTGTTATTAATGTTCTTAAGGTATGGCTAGTATTGGGCTTTGTATGTTTACATGGGCAATCATATCTTATCAATTGGGTCAAAGGTTATTGTGTTTTGTGTTTTTTTCATGTCTACTGATATAAGTGTAAGAAAGTGTGAGGTGGCTGGTCTGGGTTGCCACAGAGTTGGGATGTGTGTTTCTGTCATGGAAACCTGCTTTGTGAACTAGCTAGGTAGAGAAATTGCTGTCAGGCTAAGAGAGTGGCCTTTAGCAGTGTGACATGGGATGGAGCTGAGAAGATGAGACACTTTGCTGACTGAGACTTGCTGATGTCTCACAGACATCTTGAGGGCACTGCAGTTTTAGACCTAGTGGGTGAAAAAAGACACAATACTTTTTTGTCTTTTTATATTTTTACAACAATAGTTGCCGATTTGTCTTAATGAATATGTCCTTTGCCTTACATTAGCTTTCCATTTACATGAGGTCCCATTTACTAGTTCTTGATCTTCAAGCATGAGCCATTGGCATTCTGTTTAGGGAATTTCCCCCTGAGCCAATGAGTCCCATGCTGTTTCACACATTCTCTTCTGTTAGATTCAGTATATCTGGTTTTATATTGAGGTCCCTGATCCACTCGGGTTTTAGTTTTGTGCAAATTTACAATTATGGGTTTATTTTAATTTTTCTATGCACAGAGAAACAGTTATAAGAGCACTATTTATTGAAGGTGCTTTCTTTTTTCCATTGTATATTTTTGGATTCTTTGTCAAAGATCCAGTTTCCTTAAGTTTGTGGTTTTATATTTGCATCGGCAATTCTATTACATTGATCAATGTACTTGTCTCTGTACCAATACTATGCAGTTATGATCAATATCCCTTTGTAGTTGAGCGTGATGTCAAAGATGGTGATTCCCCTATCCATTCTCTTATTGTTAAGAATTGTTTTGGTATTCTTGTTTTGTTTTGTGTTTTTTTTCCTTTCCAGATTAATTTGACAATTGCTCTGTCCATGTCTTTGAAGAATTTTGCTCAGATTTTACGAGAGATTGCATTGAATCTGTACATTGCCTTTGGTAGGATGGCCATTTTTACTCTGTTATTTCTGCCAATCCATGAGCATGGGAGTTCTGTCCATTTTTTGAGAACTTCTTCAATTTCTTTCTGGAGGTTTGAAGTTATTTGTTTGGTTAGAGTTACCCTAAGATATTTTATATTATTTGTGGCTATTGTGAAGGGAGTTATTTCCCTAATTTCTTTCTCAGCCAATTTATCATTTGTATAAAGGAAGGCTACTGATTTATTTGAGTTACTTTTATATCTGGCCACAGTACTGAAATTGTTTATCTGCTGGAGAAGTTCTCTGGTAAAAATTTTGTAGTTGCTTATGCATAGTATCATATCCTATGCAAATAATGATAGCTTTATTTCTTATTTGCCAATTTATATTCCTTTGATCTCTTTATGTTGCCTTTTTGTTCTTGATAGCACGGTGAGTACTGTATTGCATATACACCACCATAGGGAGAATCCTTGTTTTGTTCCCCATCACAGTTGGGTTGCTTCAGATGTCTCTCCTTTAATGTTGATATAAGGTGTTGGTTTGCAGTAAATTGTTTGAATTATGTTTAGGTATGGCCTTGGATTCCAATACTTAAATCATGAGTGGTTGTTGTATTTTTTACAAATGCTTTTTCTTCGTCTAAGGAGCTGATCCTGTGATTTTTTTTCTTTGAGTTTGTGTATATGGATTTTTATGAGTTTCTTAAGTGGATTACTTTAACAGATTTGTATGTACTGAACATTTCAAATGTCATCTCCCTTCCTGGTTTCTTCCTAAAAACCCCCCCATCTCATTCTCTTCACCCTGCTTCTATGATACATGATTTCTTTATGCCCTCAACTCTAGACTCACTGCCCTAGCATTGAACCTTCACAGGAAAAAGGCCTCCTGCCCATTAATGTGAGATAAGGCCATCCTCTGCTACATATGCATGTGGAGCCATGCGTGCCTCTATGTACATTCTTTGGTTTCTGTCTTAGTCCTTGAGAGCTCTGGTGCCTCTGGTTCATTGATATTGTGGTTCTACCAATGGGGGTGCAAAACACTTTAGCTTCTACAGGACTTCCCCTAGCTCCTCAAATGGGTCCCAGTGTTCAGTATGATGTTTGGCTGCAAGTATCTTCATCTGTATTGGTAAGGCTCTGACAGAGCCTCTCAGCAGACAGCTATATCAGGCTCCCAGTCAGGATACACTTCTATGCCTCAGCATTTGGATCTGTGTTTGGTACCTTTAAGGGATGGTTTCGTAGGTGAAGCAGTCTCTGTATGGCCTTTCCTTCAGTCTCTGCTCCACTTTTTGTTCCTACCTTTCCTTTAGACAGGAGAAATTTCAGGTTAATATTGGTGAAATGGATGGGTAGCCCTATCCCTCAATTGCAGACTGTGCCTAACCTCTTTATATTTTCCCCTTATTCTCTCTCCCCATTTTTGGGTATTTCAGCTAAAGTCATCGCCACTGGGTCCCTGCTTTCCTTGCATTTGAGATTTTCTGGAGGCTACACTTGTTCACCATGCTACATTCCTAGAAACTTCTGCTCAATTTCCTGACCATCTGTACATCTATCCAGTCTCCTCCCATACCTGGATTCTGCCTCCCCCTTTTCCCTCCCACTCCTCTTTTCCTGCCAATTCCCTCTCACCCTCTACCTTTTATTATTATTTTATTTCCCCTTCTTAGAAGAAGCGAAGCATCTACAAATTGGTCTTCCATCTTCTTGACTTTCATATGGTCTTTCAGTTGTATTGTGGGTATTCTGAAATTTTTTTGCTAATATCCATTTACTAGTGAGTACACACCATTTATGTTTATTTCTGACTGGGTTAGTTCACTAAGAATGATATTTTCTAGTTCCATCCATTTGCCTAAGAATTTCATGAAGTCATTTTTTTAAAAGGTGGGTAGTACTCTTTTATGTAAATGTACCACATTTCTGTATCCATTCCTCTGTTGAATGGCATCTGGGTTTTTTCCAGCTTCTGGCTATTATAAATAAGGCTGTTATGAACATAGTGGAGCATGTGTCCTTGTTATATGTTGGAGCATCTTTTTAGTATGTGTCATGAATTGGTATAGCTGACTCCTCAGGTAATACTATCTCCAATTTTCTGAGTGATTTCTCTGAGTGACACACATCCTCACCAGCTTCTTCTGCCACCTGAGTTTCTGGTCTAAGGCATTCTGACTTGTGTGAGGTGGAATCTCAGTGTCATTTTGATTCCATTTCCCTGAAGACTGAGAAATCCCTTGTGACAAAGGGAGGTTTTAATGATAATACAAAATATTAATATTAAAACTTGGCTTCCTTAAAATGTTAAACAAAATATTTTTTAAAGCTGCTGCCACCTTCAGAGGATATTTGAGACTAAGCAGTTGTGTCCACAGGTTGAGGGTTGTACAAAGCTCATTTCTACTTATGTAAGAGAAAGTCCTTGAATTCTCAGACATTATAGTCTAATTGTTGTAATATATTTATTCTCAGGTAATAGCTACAACTGCCTACAATAAATAGTTGGCTGCTGGAGGAAATTACAAAAAGCAAAAAGAATGACATAATGTTTAGACAGAAATGTTAGAGTAAATTACAGGCCATTTTCACACAATTTGCATCACACCATGTTATGAAGCCTGGGACATAATTCTTTCCTATGGTTTCAAAATTTCCCTGGCTCTTACGACTGGGTACAGATATCAGCAAACCTGCACAACTCCATCAGAAATTCCATGGAAAGTGAATTTTCAAGGAATTTGACTTTCAATTTTATTTTGTTATGATGATGTTGAGAATTAGAGTAAACATTAATTTAGGCAAAGTCCATATTTGATGGTAGAATTCTCCAAAACTATTAGGGTTTTTTATTGGAAAGGAGAAATTTGATTAAAAAGGGAAGATCTTCTTTTTGAAAAAAAACTTTAATTATTGGAATGACACTGTTAAACACAAGTAGAGCATTGGACAAACACAAAGCTCTAGAGACAGATACCTGAACCTATAAGGGAAAACAGTTACAGCAGAAACGAGAAAAACAGCAAAAAGAAAAATTTAAAAATATTTAAATGTCCTAAAAATGACATTGTTTCCTTCCTCAATCAAATTTCATCCAGAATACAGAATCTTTTATTTAGGATATATGTATATTTCACATATAATTCTATTTTAATAAGAACCATGTTTGGATCCTGTAATAGTCTATCTGTTGTAATATATTTATTCTCAGATAATATTGAAACTGCCTCAGTTTCCTCACTTGATGTGGGCACATCTCATTGGTCTTTTGCTATTGGACTCAAAGATAGACCACATCAACCCTTTTTATAAAAGATGGTTTTGTGACATAGTTTGCAAAGTACTACATAGAGCTGCTTTAACCTTTGTTTTGCAAGAACCATTTTTTCTATAAGCAAGAATCCACTTGTCTTCCTATCTGAGTATGTTTCTCATTCCTCTGTTTTCAAGATGGTTTCTTATCACTCTGATCCTTTTTGAGCCAGCCTTCCTCAGTAGTTAGACATTTTTCATCCACTGGCCCTCTACTTGCTCTTTGGCTGTAAATTATTTGCTAAGATCCAATGCTAAACTCTGATATAACCAAAATGACTTCACAAAAAGACTATATTGAAGTTTCTTTTGCTTTCTTAACAAACTGCTTTTCTGACAATATAAAAAGAGTAATAAATATTTTTTAAAAAAGGACAAGTATTTGTTTAAAGTCACTGAGACGACTATCCATACACTGTAATTGGCATAATTCTTGAGGACAAATTATGTGGCACTGAAACAAGCATCTCTTATAAAATTTGTCTCAGCTTTCTGTGTTTAGATACATTTTGGCGGATATATTAAAGAACTGCAGAATTCAAAGTATGTCCTGTATTAGATATCCACATTCCATTTAAAGAATCACATCTAAATTTACGTTAAAAACAATAAAAACAGCTTACGAATCTGCTAAAAATTCCAAGAAAAAATTTTCATTTTAAAATTATTCTAAGTGGTTCGTGATTTCTGTGATCCCTCAATTAAAGCTGAACTCTTCACTTCCTTATTTAGAAAGCAAAACATAGTTTTCGGCGCATTTGTAAATTTATATTTGAAAAAAAACAAGACTACCGAAAAACAGGAGGACTTGTACTACTCGTATAATTACGAATTCATTCAAACGAAAATATCCTAAACCTGAAAACTGGAAAAGCAAACCATGGTTTTGTGTTCCTGCAAGCATATTAAGTTAATGAAAGCGGGTGTCACTTCTAAGCTTGGCTCCAGAGGAAGTTGAAAACCGAAAGGAATTTTGGTCCTTGTAGTTTCACCATGTTAATAGTCTTTCCCCGAAGCCTGGAAGCTGGGGATGGCGGGGTGGGGGAGGGGTGAGACATCGCAGCCTGCAGCGCTTTTATGACTTACTTCCTGTAGCGGGTCTACTGATTGGAGCAGCACTCTGCAATTGGATCTTAGTTATTGTTGATGTTACTGAAAAGAAAAGGATTCCTCGGTATTTTCTAGAAAGCATCTTTTTCTAATTAATGTAATACTAAATCCACTCATCAAAATAGTCTAAGTGAAATTTAAAAGTAAGTGTTAAACATACCACCCATCAGAAGGAAGGCTGCCAATTGCTTTGTGCAGCAACAGTTAAATCACTGCTGCTTCCTTCACCCAGCATTGATGAGAGGTTTGGGTCCTAACCTTACTGTAACTTTTTATGCTAAGGTCGGGTGTTCTGTTAACACATCCTTGGGAAACCAGTTACCAGGTTTTTTGTTGTTGTTTTGTTTTGTTTCTGTTGTTGTTGTTGCTTTGCTTTGTTTTTAAAGGGAATGGAAGGAGTGGATCTGGGGTGAGAGGAGAACTATTGTGGAGAGATGCATAGAGTGGTTGAAGGGAAATGGAGTGTAATGAGCGAGAGAAGAATAAACGTAGTAATAATAATAATAATAATAATAATAATATTATTATTATTATTATAAATCTTAAATGTAACACAATAAAAATTGAATAAGACTAATAGTGAAGAACGAGAACTATAAAAATTTGCTCAAAACCCTTCTTTATGTATATATGAGAGGAAAAAGTCACTTAGAAACAGAATTATGTTTATTCTAGTAAGGCTTATCTACCAGCTCTTGGTAGAAAGTTACAAAGCAGAGTTCAGTATCTACAAACAAGGTAAACAGACCTTTTTAACTGGTTAGTTACAATGTTATCCCCAAATTGCAGGGACCCCCAAAAGGCCCTATTGGAGCCAATTCTGATGTAAATATGTAAGGGTTTTTCTTATGACTTCCAGTTCCAGGTATCTCAATGTCCCCATTATATCATGTCAGAGGGATAGCCCCCAGTTTAGGTATTCAGTGTTTTTATTATGGTTAAATCAATTTGTGAATTTCCATAAGGGTCAACAAGTTAATATTTTATAAACTGCATTCTGGTGTATTCTGCAGGAACAGAACACAGGACAAACCCAACTGATGAACAGGATGGTTTTCTATTCTCTGCAGGATGTCTTAAGACATTTATATGTATCTTGACTCTTTTATTGTAGCCTGACTAACTGTTGCTAAGGGGCAAGGTGTGGGCATAGGATGATTGTGTAGGTGAACTTTGTGACTTTCTTCCTAGAGTTGGAGTTTAGCCCTTGGCTCAGAAAATGGTATTTCTTCTTAAACAGATTTGGTTGGGATTGACAAAAGGTTAACAATTTTGATAAGCAATCATCCTAAGAGGAATGATTGAAGAGAGGTTGATTTAAGGATCAAAAGTTTTGTACCACTTGCAAAACAAACCTGGGGTGCGAAGGGCTTGTCTCCATGCTGATTTCTGAGGACTACCTGCATTCAGAAGCCAATAGGATCTACCTGTAGGTCAGCTGCTTCTGATCATTCAGAATAACACCCAAAACCCCTCCACCCAACCACTGTATAGAGCTAATTGCTCAAACTTAATAAAAAAATAGCATATATCCTTGGCCAATCCAGAAGTACTAATGACCATCACTGAAGAAGGTATCTGAAATTACTGTTGCCAGAAGTTCTGCCCCCATCATGGTTGCTGAAAAAAGTAAATGTGGCAACTCTCCAATGATGGGGTATTTTAAAGTACAACCGGCTTCAGCACCTCAACTTATAAAGCCCTATTTGTTATATAAATTGTAATGTGACTGAACATATGCAGAAAATGCAACTATAAAGAATGAAGCATAAATATATACACAATTGTTAAATAAATCGATTTCACTTTTAAATCTGTATTTTGTATGTGCTCATGGCAAATATTTCTCTCCATCTGGTTTTAATGTCAGTCAGTCTCAGAGGATATTTATTGAACTTTATTTTGTTAATTTGTGTATAATGTGATGTGCCATCTAACAGCGTCCTGCAGCATTCTTCCTATATCTCTGAAGAACATACCTTAAGTAGTCCATGTAGATATCAGGGATAGGATTTGACTTTGAGATGACTGTTTAAATTCTTTGAAAACAACCCTGTTATTTCATATTTCTTATCTCTCTGCATTCTACTAAGATTGTTTTGTAGAGGTTTACATCACTTTTTCTGTTTTCAAATAGTGTATGACACAGTGAGCCATATGAGGTAATCAGTCGTTTAAGAATAGTTTGGCTTGTGGATGTAAGTGCACGAATGAATTCTATGTCATAGATCTATGAGAACCAAAAGTAATTTATGCCCTGAGAATTCATTTCTCATGAACATTTCCTTTGCTGTAGGCTCTTTGATTTTCCTATCATCATATTTTTTCTCTATCACAAATCTGCCCATGAAGCTAAGTGCTTCATACTTTATCTTCACCTACTTACAGTCTACAAGATTTTTAAATTCATCATAAAAGTTGTATTCAGCAATTTGCTGGCGCTCTTTTGTACTGATGAAACCACAAATTTGTGAGTATGTGTATATACATACATGTGTATATACACTCATGTATGATATGTAAAATTGCTTAATGCCGACATCTGAAATAAGATTCAAAGTTTGGGTGCTATTTTTTCTATGGTCTCTTCCTGAATTCTTATCCTTCCATTGTTTTCTGTAATTCTTATGTCCATACATTTCCCACAGTTATTCCTTTAGTATTCAGATACAAATCTCTTCCTGTAATGACCCATAACTGACCATTCAAATGATAGTTTCACTGAAAGAAAAGGTCAACATTCCTAGCCATCAGGAATGTGCATATTAAAACCACAATTAGATTTTCTCTTTCACTTATTTGTTTGGCCAAGGGAAATAAAACAAATGACCACCAAGTCTAGGGAGTATGATGAGTACTAAGAATCCATAATCACTGCTAGTGGAAGGACTGCCCTTCAGAAAGCAGTATGATTTTTACCTTGGGAACCTGGGAATGTTGTAACTCAAGATCCAGGTATACCATTATTGGCATATAGACAAGTGAGTCCATACCTTATTGTAGGGACAATTCCTCATTGATGCTGTATTAATTAAAAATTAAAAAAAAACAGCATAGCTGTTCATACGTAGGAAAATGGTTAATGAATATGTGGTACAATATACAATAAATATTACTCATGTATTATGCAACAAATTTTGGGATTCATAATTAAAGGAAGAAGAAAAAACTCATGGTGATATACTGAATACCCCAAAGACAAACATGGTATATATTAGATTATATTTGGATATTAGCTTTTAAGTCTTACCAAAGCCATGCAAAAATTCTTAAATCCGCAGGTGAACAGTATAGCGTTAATGAAAAGATAGAGGGAAGGATTTAATGAGGAATAGTATAAACAATTTTAGCATTTCTTGGGGTTATCATTGAATGGGGCTCTTAAATGTAGATGGGAAGACAAGAGGATAGAGGTAAGTACTAATTGGAATAACCAAAACCATTTTGAAAATCTGTAAACATTTTAGTATTTAACAGAAATGGAAGTAATTTAAATGAAATCACCAAGAATAGAGAATGCCCTACTACGTACAGATATCTCTTGTCATGCAATTAAATCTCCAATTAAAAATATTGTTTATATCTAATATATACTTTTGGCCAAAGTTTCTTAATGGAACTCTACCCCCTCCAAAGGACTCAGACCTTTTCCTAAGCTATTGAGTGTTCTGCACTAACTGATGATGCCTCTATTGCAGAAGGTAACACATTTCTATTGAACATAGATAGGACAAGCAAGTGCCTAACTAACTGCCACCTACAGAATAGTGTTGGTGCTACTTAAACTTATTCTGCAGGGTTCCTGTGGAAATATTTAAACACCAACCCAAGTCTGTACTATTTGATCACAGTCAGCTGCCTACAGGATACACTGCTAAAGTAGTGGCACCTGTAAGGGGTTAAGCAACCACTGTCTGACTGGATTTGAGGGTTACTCAGTGAGACAGATTACATTTCTGACATTGTTATCATGGCAAAGTGTCTCAGTATAGAGATGATAGCAGGTATCATTGTCTGCTTAAATATGTATCAATAAAAGATTTTGCAATAACATTGTTATTTATTGTATTTTTTCACCGTCATAAAAAAGTTCACATAGGCAGTAGATGGACTAAGACACAGAGATTTCTATCTGGACAGTGTGCAGAATGAAAGACTTTGGATCTTCCTGTCATAAATCACTTATTGCCATCTAAATTACTCCTTCATGGCTCAGAAAACTTTGTAGAAGACATTGTAGAAAGATACTAAGGTCAGTACATGATTCTGGGAGAAATAGCAGCAAAGCAATATTAACTCCCAGACTTAATAGGATTGATGTACATGTGAGCACATAGAGACAATGACACATGCACATGGTCTGCACAGTGCAAAGTTATTCAGGGTCCGTGCACTGAGAGCAGGAATGAAATATAATTTCCCACCCATCACCAAGAAGCTATCTCCATTTGATAAATTCTCCAAATGGAAAAAGTAATATATCCCAGTAAAAGCTTACTCGGTACAGAATCCACACTGAAGATTAAGCCTCTTTCCATGCATTATACAGAAAACAAATGTGAATCAAAAATAATTTTGACTTCTTATTTGAGTCATAATGTACTATTTCTTAAACATACTGGTGATTTTTTCATATATTATGGCATGAAATTTTGTATTTTTATTGGTGCTTTGGTGGGGACCTATGTCTCTGTATCTATGTGCTTCTCATGAGGTGTTATTTATTTATTTTCTGATTCCTTTTGCTCTCAGTTTTGTTTTACTTTATTTATGTTTTCTGTGTATGTGTGTATGTGTTTTAAATGGAGAGAGAGAGAGAGAGAGAGAGAGAGAGAGAGAGAGAGAGAGAGAGAGAGAGAACAAGCGTAATTACCTGATATGGAAGTGGTAAGAACAAGGAAAGAAATGGGGTGCGACACAATTAGAATATAGTGTCTGAAACAAATCCATAATAACCATTCCTAACAGAGAAAGAAAACACATGAACAAACAGAAAACATAATTTTTTACATATAAGATGTAAGTTAAGGAATATAGAAAAAAGTACAAACTTAGAAAAATTGGGAAGATACTTTGCTTGAGGTAATGTCAAGAGCAAGTGAATGAAATTATTAAAATAATGGAAATCTAATTCTAATGATTAAACTGTTTGCATCTAAGAACTTTACCTTAATTATTGCCTATCTTTGTCACATAGAAATGAATAATAATTTAAAATAAATTTAAATCAATTTTGATATCCAAAAATAAAGTAAATACAGCAATTTTCTTCCCATTATACTGGAAATTTAAATACAGGCAAATTGCAAAAGGTAAGCTGATAAGTTCTTGCAGTATCATACTAGAATTTAGGTCTAATCAATTACAAAATATTCAGAAATTTAGAAGTATCTGGGTACATATTTATTGATGTATAAAAAATTTTACTGGAACAGAAAAGGAAAGTTTATTTTCTCAAAACCAAATGTGGATGTCTGCATCTGGTAAGAGAGATTTAGGATTATTTCAATACAAGTTCCAACTCTGAAATATTTATATAAACTGGTATAGTTACATTGTAAACAAAGGTCATAAACTAGTATATTTTACAAGTATTTTTATGAGGAAAAATCAACTCAAGATGTATGGAAAGTGAGAAAATGTATCCAAAGGTTTTAAATAATACTTGAATATATTTCTATGTTAGCTTTCATGTGTCTGTTCTTTAGCTAGTTATCTGATAGTAAATTTCTAATATTTTACCATATAGTTGATTGGACGTTAATTGAGATGGTTTGGTGGTAAGTTGCTAATGTGGGTACTAAAAGCCCAAAATTGTTGGTTCTAGTTCTTTAGCTTTCCAAATATCCACAATTGCAATGTACTCCTGAGTCCTCCAAATTTCTCAGAAATCTAGTAGATATCTTTTTTCTATGGGCTTTAGTTGAAAGGTTGCCCTGTTGTCTAAAATCTACATGCTGTACATTCAAAAAACTAATGTTGCTATATGTACTATGAATCTAGGAAAGATTTCTTAAAAAGAGATAATATGAGGCAGAATTCAGTGTATACAAAGACATGGTTAGGGTATTAAGTAAGAAAATCTAGATCAAATGAATACTAATTACTCTTGGGTCCAGGTGTGATATTACACTCTTCTGCTGTAATTGACATAATATTTATATGCAACATAGAACAGGATGCTTATACATCTTATACATGAAATTATAGCACTAAAGACCATATGATGAATGACAGAAGTAACAATAGCAATTGAAGGAAGAAAATGTCCTATCAACACATAGATTCCTCTGCTTGTGCGATCACAATTCTTATCAATATTAACTATGTTATTTCCATTGTTTATATATTTCTTTATATTTTTGGAAATACTGAAAGGGTATGTCATTCAAAAACATTTATCATTGTGTATAAAATGTAGTATTTTCTCTTTAGGGTAATTTATTTCCATTCCAAAATTGCCAAAGGTTGTTCTTAAGTAACAATGTTTTTGTAACTGCTATTTGTAACTAACAATTTTATTTTTAATGAGTATTTGTAACTAATAATTTTTTGATCCATTATTGTGTCTTAGTCACTTTCTGTATGGAGATGTTAGAAGATTTCTTGCCAGAAATGAAAGCCCTGGGGGGAGCCAGCCAGGAGCAAGAGTGAGGTAAGAGTTGTCCAAGCCATGAAAATCTCATCCTGAGAACAGTAGGAGGAGTAGGAATGTTTATCTTCTTGCTCTGGCCTGCATGTTCTAGTGCACAAAGACCTTTATGCCCCTACTTCCATCAACCTCATGATAGTCACATAGTCCGGTGGCCAAATTAATTTTCAAATTTCCATACTCACTATAAGAATCTGGAATTCTTCTTTATGCAAATGAAGCAGTCTTAGCACTTCAGTCACTGCTAATTATATATCCTCTGCCCCCAATCCCTATCTTCTCCTCACAGTTTTGATATCTCTTCAAACCACCAGTAAAGAAGACCTGTTTCTCTGAAAACCATCTCTGGAGAAGGCCAGTTACCCAACACTCATGCAGACCACTTTCCTCTCTAAAGAACTTTGCCCAGCTAAGCTTCATTCTTTCCATTCCAGCCTGGTACAGAAGGAAGGATGGATTCCCCCCAGACAGAAGCAAACACAGTCCAGTACATAGCTAAATTACAGAAGAGATAACCAAAAAATATGTTATAATTTAAATATTTCTCTCAGGAAATATAGAGGCTAAAGGCCTAATTCTAGAGTTCATGCAGTGAGGGATAAGGAGACCAAGCCCCACTCCAAACATTTTACCCAAAATATCTCTTATCTCCTAGCAATACAGGGATACATACAGAGCAAATATGGCGGGATTGTCAAATCAATGATCTGACCCAATTGAGACATATGGAAGATTAGAGGATACTGATCTATATCCTCAGAGTGAAATCCATGTATCACATTGTCTAACAGTTTAAAATAAAACAACTGAGAATCATGAAACTCCCAAATACCAATGAATTGTCTGTAACTCAGGTTCCTAGGAGTTTTAGCATGAATAATGTTCTATTCCCTTTACAGTTATTCATATTAGCGGGACAAAAATCCCGTGATATTTTCATAACCCCTGGGTTTTTACATATTAATATATTTTTTAACATGACAAGCAAATAAAGCTGACAAAAGGATCTACTTAAAGAAAACAATATTGGCAGACTTACTTACAGGCAACTCCAAAACACAAATATCTGACCTAATTCCTCAGAATAAGAAAAAATAACACATATCAAAAGACAATAAAGAACTATAAATATTCCAACTTGATTACCTTATTAGATCTCAAAAAATAAAAGTTTATTATTTTGTAACACTCATATATATCTATATATCTATATATATCAGTCTCTCTCTCTCTTTCTGTGGGTGTGTGTGTCTGTGTGTGTGCATGCATGTGTGTATTATGTGAAAGATAACCCACATTTCCATATTTTTGGACTTCACACACCTGATTTCACTCTCCACCACCCTCTCTTAAAGCTACTTTGGAAACTGCTATTCTTTATTAAAACTATCATAGCATCAGAACTCATACAGCTGTGGTTTCCCTCTGATGATAATTTGTATATTAATCCTCAAGTGCTTTTATCCATTCATATCATTCAAGGTATGGCAGAACCTAATTTAAATTCACCTGGGAATATTACTTTTTGGTAGTATCTGTATACCAACCAAATATTCCTATTTTTTTAATCTGACTTCCATTATTGCCACACACCAATAATCCACAATACTGTCAGCTCTTTGAAATGTTAATGTTCACCTTGTAAGAGACCTCAGATAAATTAACAGGGCAGATTGAATGTTCAAGGGGAGGGGGCCATTGTAGCCAACACAAAACAGGACAGGTAAAAGGAAGCCAGGTCCAGATGGAATAGTTTTCTGATATGATCCTTCAAAAACTTGAGATCTATAGAAAAAAATTCTAATTGCATCACATTTGCAATACTTAATAAGCAAAAATTATGTCTACCTAAGAAAGAAACAAGGGATCAAAGTGGGAGCTGACTGTGGTTGCTGCCCTGCCTTGCTGATCATTCCTAGGGTGGATGCAACAGGCACCTTTGACTGCTTTTCTCAGGACTGAACTGCTGCACTGACTTGATTAATCACAGTCCCAACACCCAGTCTGTTCCTGTGAGCCAGCACAACCATGCAGTCACACATGTGTGCATGTTTCCAGGCTCCAGGGATTCAAAATCTTTTCTAAAGCTAATGACATAAGGAGGAAGTGATGAGCTTTAGGCTTTCCTATTGCTAGTATGGAAGAGGGGGATCTTCACGAGCTCCTTTAGAAATCAGTTAGGATAAAACCAACGTATTTCCTGGGCAACGGGGACTACATAATGGAGATTTATATTCATCTTTACATTTCTAAAGGAAAGAAAGAGTGCTTATGAAAAAGGTAACCCAAACTAGGGAATGTAAAAAGGCTCTCAATACTTGTAATATTATCATGAGAAATCACTATGGAATAAAAGATTCTGCCTTAACAACATTCTGCATTATTCAGGTATTACTTGCTTTGGTATATTTTTAAAATTTCCTATGTGTTCATGTAAATGAAAACCTTACCATGAACTTAGTATCTGTTGTTTAATAAAATAATTTGTTTAACTTTCAGTGATAAAGTTTATTTCCCTCAAGTTTTAAAAATTGTTGCTGTGATATACTTTTTAATTATTTCTCTTTGTTTATTTTTAAAACACAGTATTTCTGATTAGAATTTGCTGGACTTGTACCTCACATTTTAGATCAGACAAGCTTTGAACTCTGAGATCAACAGATTCTGCTTCTTAAATGCTAGAAGAAAATTCATGTGCCACCATGGATTTGTTATTATTATTATTATTATTATTATTATTATTATTATTATTATTAGTAGTAGTAGTAGTAGTAGTAGTAGTAGTAGTAGTAGTAGTAGTAGTAGTAGTATGCTTTCAATCACTACATTCATTTTAGTAAAATGGATAACAGACACGGCGAATGTGATAATTAGGGAGTCGTTTTCCATCATCAGTGTCCCCTGGATCATCTGAAGATTACCGTTTTCCCCTTTAGCTCTGGAGACATATTTCCCTGAATGATATTGGCAAAAACTCTCTCCAAGTCTCTGAATATTGGCTCAGTTGGAATATGTAAGACAAATAAAATTCTGTTGGTGGCATTTTTGAAGGTAACAGAAAACATCAAAGCCAGATTGACACTTGGATCCTGGTAACCAGGAGGCCCACAGTGCCATGGAAGCTGCTGTTCTTCACAAAAGAGCAATCTGATAGTGAACTTTGGAGAAAGCACTGTTAGTGTCCCACTAATACATTACAACTCTGCAAGTTGAGTAAGGGATTCTTAATCCTATTTTATGTTGTTGAATACCTTTGTCTCTTCAATCCAAGATTTTTAGACATCCTTCACTGTGTCTCCCAAGTAGGGCTCCTTGTTCACCCTTGGCAAATTCCCAAGCTTAACAGTCACTTTATTATTAACCATTTATGTATATTTCTCTCTGTCTCTCTCATTCTTTCACTCTTTGTCTCTCTGCCTCAGTCAGTGTGTGTGTTCTTCTCTCTGCCTTTCTCTGTCTCTCTTTCTCTCTCTCTGTCTCTGTCTCTCTCTCTGTCTCTCTCTGTGTGTTTATGTGTGTGTGTGTGTGTGTGTGTGTGAGTGAGTGTGTGTGAATGAACATAATGTAGAAGTATGCAGCCAAAGGCTGTCTTCAGATCTGCCATTCTGTGTAGTATCAATATTCCTGACATAATTTCTTGGAAATCTTGCAGAGAACTCCTTGTTTTTATAAGCAGAAACACCACTCAGGCTCTTCTATGCACATTTAAGCCTTGGTGATATAAATGTGTGCTGAATATTAGAATGAAAGTACAAACAAAAATGTAGAAAGCCTTCTGATTTTAAATGTTCATAAACAGTAAATTTCCAGTAAATGAAAATATGACTTAGCAATATCCTCTCTGCATGTCAAGGACTAAATGGGAAAGGGAAATAAATGAGGAATTAATAAATGTGTTAGTACCTTAGCGTTTCTTCTAGGTCCTACCCGATAGTTACCTAGATACTGCCAGGTAGGCCTGGCTAGCTGTAAAAGGGAGTGTTTAGCCTCTCTCTATGCTTTTTTATATCCCTGATTCTCTTCTCACACTCCATTTCTACATCCCCCTTTTTTTATGTGTTCCCATGTAGCTTTCCCCCCTTTCTTCATTCTCTTCTCTGCCTCTATTCTCTTCTCATGCCCCACAAAACTTTATTCTATACTAGACCCATGGCTGTTACCTTGGGATAATGGATGCCTCGACATTGATCTGCAGTGGCAAACCATCACACCAATCTGTGTTCCACAAAAATATACCCTTGGATTTACAACACAAATTATTTGGTGCAGTAAATTGAATTTGCATACTGGCAGGTTCACATTTCCTGCCATATCACGGACTTTCAGGCACTGCGTCGACATTCTTCTCTACCCAAACAGGATAAAATTGGGAAGAGACCCTACCATCACTCATACAATAGTCAGGGTAAATGGCTACTGGTCTCTTTTCAGCTCACATCTACCCATCTAGTTTCCTTGGCCACAAAGGTATTCATAGCCTACATGACTGGCCTTTCTACCTGATTACTCATCTTAGAACCTCTAACCTTGGTTGAGCTCTATTTCCCTCCTTGAAATGATTTCTTTCTCACTGCTGAAAAATGCTAGGCCTAGGTAGACTATTCTCCCTTGGGCACTGGCTCCACAGCTCAGGAGCTGGACCCAGCTCAACCCCTAGGTTATCTCCTGATGTCCTGACAATCTATTCTGGTTGCTCATTCGATTCATAGCTATTAATTTGTCGTTTGGATGCTGGAAGAAACAAGGTTAATAATTCCTATTTTCACTCAAAGATAATGGCTTCATTGCTATTTTCAACCCCTGTACTGGGATGTCTCCTGGTCTTAAAGATTTCCAAATTTGTTTCCAATACCTGAAAGATAATAACTCTAAATGACCATTTAACTGCACATTGAAAAAACAATTTTGTAACTCTCACCAGCAATGTGAAAAATTGAAGTTTTTCTATGTGTAGGCTTTTACCCACCTTCCCTTCCAACCATTTTATTCCTTGATCCAACTAGCTTGCTCTCTGCTCCCTGAACCTTTAACTCCAGATCTTGTTCCAGCTGTTTGGTCCAGCGGGCCGTCTTAAATTTCTACCTCCTTGGAATTTTTTATTTCTGATTTCTTTCCGTTATGATCTACCCTAACCTTAAGCCAGCTGTGATGTGAGAAGGAGCATCAGAGCTGCTCCATGAGCCTGTCTCAGATGTCCTGCACCACCATTTAGACTGTCTTGCTCTGACCTGCACAGTGGTCTAGGCTGCTTGCAGTGACAGGGAGAGATCTCCTCACATGAAACAAAATGGCCAGTCCATCAGACAGAACATGTCTATTTGTATCTTTGCAGGTTTTCCTCTGCTGATACATAGCCATCCTTCTACAGGAAACTGTCATTCAGCTCAGAGGTATAACAAACACAGGTGGAGCTATAGCTTCAGCACCATCTTGGATGAAGGCAGCCCATGACTATTTGTCATCTTTGTTATGGGTATTCCTCACGTGACATCTCTCATTACGAGAACTGGTTGAATTAAAGATGCCTA
The DNA here is from genome assembly GCF_011064425.1 of Rattus rattus. Lineage (NCBI taxonomy): Eukaryota > Metazoa > Chordata > Mammalia > Rodentia > Muridae > Rattus > Rattus rattus. The sequence goes on from NC_046155.1 coordinate 139,401,655, forward strand.
GGACACTTAACAATTAGATAAAGTTTCACATTATTTCTATCAAGCCTTGGTAAAGAATTTTAAAATTCACTGAAGGATTTACAACAATAGAAAGGACCACTGCCTTAAATATATGTTTAGCCTTGGTTTTGCTGTTCTTATTACTGTCATTAAGTTATAATCTCTGTGCTTCCTTGATACTAGCCTGAACCAGTAATTAAAAACAGACACAGATTGTCTAATTCATATATATTTAACAGATCCTTGCTTTCAATCTTGTCGGAAATCTGCTAATTATAACATTAAATGTCTAAGTTTATTATGAAAGAGACCTCTAAATCCTCTCAGAGGACTTGCACAGGATCTCCAAAATGATATGTCGTAGCAACAAGTGACTCTACCTGGATTGCGGTACAATGGACACTATGAGAGATGGTGCCACTTCCTTGCTTGCTACTAGGGTTCAGCGTAATCTGTAGACAAACAGAGGACACCCAAAGAATTAAGTATCTAATATTGCCTAAGACAAGGTGAGACATTGCTCCCACATTCTTCCTCCACATGAGCAAGCCTCTTATCTTCTAGGCCTGATGGCCAGACTACCTTTGACCAAGGTGTGATGGAGACCACAGGGACCTAGAAAAACTGTTTAGGTAATGGACTATAGACTAACCTCTGTCATTTTAATTAATATGTTATATCTAGATTATAATTTATTCTTCCCAGATTTCTGATTTCATGGAAGCTAAATTAATGAAAGTTTGGCAGCTAAAAAACAGACAACAAGCTCCTTACCCTAAGGTAATCCACTACTGTATTGGCTCATTAGTCTCTTCATAAACTCGTTAAGACTCTCAGTTCTGTTATTAAAAAGAGGGAAAGGTTTGCCTTGCTCAGAGGCTCCGTGATGAAGGATATATAAATTCAGATGAACTTTCACAGTTGAAAACTTCTGCTCCTTCCTTATCGAAACTCAGTTTCCAGTGATTAATATTTCCTATTTCTTCCCTTTACTATGTCATTGTTTTATTGAGAGTTTAACAGTTTAAAATTCTAATTATTATCTATGGAGTTTTGATAAATTAGCATAACCCTAATAAAACATTCCAATATATGAGCCAATTCTATAATCACAAGTTCAAATTTTGTTTCCTTTGATTGGCTTCTAAATATATACTTAAGCTGTATTCCATGCTAATGTCAACACTCAGTTATCGAAGTTACAAATTAGTTTCCTTTGGCTGTCTTTTAACTATAGACTAGAAGTGTTTCTCACATTAAATGCATCTGATCAACTATAAAATTCACAAGATCATCAAATTTTGATTATCTTTGAATGTAAACTTGAAAATGTTTTCATTATAATAAATTTATATCTATTCATTCTCCCAGATAGAAGCCCTTATTTTTCCTTCTGCTCCCCAAAAGACTTATTATTACAATTACTATTATTATTATTATTATTATTATTATTATTATTATTATTATATTTCTTTAATTACATTTCAAAAGTTATTCCCTTTCCTTTTTTTCTGTCCATAAGCCCCTCATTTCCTCCCCTCCACATTTGGGTATTCCACCCATCCTTCCCACTTAGTGCCTCCTCTCCCATATTTCCCTGCACTGGAAGTACAACCTTGGCAGGTCCAAGGGCTTCCACATCCACCAGTGCCCCAACAAGTCTGTTCTCTGCTACATATGTTGTTGGAGCCCTAAGTCAGAGCACATATAGTCTTTTGGTAGTGGTTTAGTTCCTGGAAGCCCTGGTTGATTGGCATTGCTGTTCTTATGGGGTTGAACTCCAAAAGTCTTTTGTCTTCCATAAGCTCAGTTTAAACACTGTTCACGGTATTAACAAACTTGTCTTTTATAAATTTATTAACTCCAGGAAACATACTCAGATCTATCTGTCATGGACCAAACAGGCTCCATCTGCCAATTAATAGCCTTAAGTCTCTGCCTCATATCTATTCCTCTCCTGTTTCCTGGATTTGAGCCTCTCCTCATCTCAACCACCAAGACCTAAGTGTTTCAAATGTACACTTAAGAAAAATTATTTTTCCCCAAACACGCTTAACTTTAATTTCTACCTCATATGTGAGTGTGTGTTTGTGTGTGTGTGTGTGTGTGTGTGTGTGTGTGTGTGTGTGATTGTGTATGTGTGTGTGGGCATGCATGTGTGCAGGTGTTTCAGCATTTTGCCAAATACGGCATTTACTCAAACTCTATATTCAGGACAGCTCCAGGAGTGCAACCCATAGAAGCTCCAGCCTATTCTCACAGAAACAAGCACTCTTCTGGGCCTTCACCTTCCTAATTGCAGATGGTACAACAGACCCTGGACAGCAATAAAACTCCAAATCTCCTAAGACTTGACCAACATCCCTATCACCATTTTCTTAGGTTTCCTAGAGACACATCACTCCAAAGTCAGCCAGAATCAGCTAAAGGTCACATTGAATCTTTTGCTGATTCATCACGGCATCTTTCTAGTTTCCCCTATTTTTATTAAACAAAAACGGGGGAATTTTAGCATCTTAACATTGTTTCTTTTAGGCTCCACCAAACAGATATTAGCCTGGCTCACAATAAATTGGACTTTTTGGCCTCTCTTGTATGACCTCGTCTACCTCTTCCCATTCTCCACGTGTTCAAGGCTGGCCTCATCTCTCTGTAACTCTGTCTTTCTGTCTGTCTCTTTCTGTCTCTCTGTCTCTCTCTTTCTGTCTCTCTGTCTGTCTCTGTGTCTCTGTCTCTCTCTGTCTCTCTCTCTCTCTCTCTCTCTCTCTCTCTGTCTCTCTCTGATTCTATGTCTTCCCACCTCCCCCTCCTATGCCCCCAAATAAACTCTATCCTACAGTAGAACTGTCCTATGTCTGTTCCCTCTGAGGAAGGGATGAATCTGTATGGGTTTGCTGAGGCAACTCCTCCCACTGCACCATAACACAGTCCACAAAATATATCTTTGGCTTTACAAACACACAAAACTGTGATTTATATCTGAACAGTCTGTGCTTTGCATTATAAAATTAGGGAAGGAAAAAATCTTCAAATTAAAAAGTTGTCTCTGAATATATATGGAAAGACCTTGCTTCCTAACTCATGACAGAACTTTCCAAAGCTCCATACCTAAGAGGCTAAATTTTCTGCAATGCAAGAATGAGCAGATAAATATGGTAATATATCAGTTCATGCCATGCTGAGAGGAGGAGTTGACCACCCATGAACAGGCTGTGCTACTGAGGTCACTCCCTCTGAAGGTTCTGCCAAAGCTGGAGTACTTTAAAGATTCTTGAAAACATATATCTATCGTCCATCATCCTGTACTTTTAAGACACCTTTCAAATACTGAATAGTAATAGGAAAAATTCAGTGAGACTACAAGGCAGTAATGTTGTATTTAGTCAAAGTTGTCAGAGGGTGCCTGGCAGGAAGTGCTTAATAAGGCAGAACTGATCTGATATTTTAAAGACAATGTATATATCAATAACACTTTCTGGACATGGAGTTGTTGTATATAATACACTGGATTTGAATGGAATCATCCCATCTTCATCTGCCTCCGAGCAGATTAAGGTTAAGGTTATTCTTTCATGGATTAGTTTACCTTACAGATTTTATAAAATAGTGATGAAAGTTAACAATTATATAGGGTTAGATAAAAGGAAAATGAATGGAGTAGGTTTTTTCAGCTATCAAGATACAGTGTCAAGGTGGCATTAGTATTTGAAAATTCATAAAGAAAGACAATTACATTTTCTATTATATAAGTAATGAGTAATTGTGAATATTATATAAAAGCATCATTCTCTGAACTTTGGGTTTTAGAGTTATTGCTTGGGACACAGGAAGCCAACTTGTTAGTGAAAAGGCCAGTGCCCAGGATCCACAACTTTATGCTGCCCACAAGACAGGTTCTCCACCTAAATAAAGTTAAGATAATCCTGCTCAGTAATGATGGAAGCTTGTCCTTCTGGGGATTCTCTGACTCATCAAGTTTAAAAATGAAAATAATCATCTCAAAAGTATCTAAGAATAAAAACCTGTATAAGATGTATGCATTCATCTATACTATGATATTCTGTGGACAGAAATCATGCCTTTGTAATTTCTGCATTTGATTCCAATTAGAAAATTGAAAATAATATTTTTGAAAAATAAAATATTTCTATATACTGCTTACCATATCTGGATAATGAATAGGCCTTATAAGAGACAAATTCAATGCTTACTTATCATGGGAATTTAGAAGAGAAGTAGGAGTATGGAATTCATAGATCTTACAACTAACCCAAAGGATACAGGTATACTATTTGGGATTAAAAGAATTGAGTACTTACTGGTTTTTTAATGTTTGTTTGTTTGTTTGTTTGTTTGTTTGTTTGTTTGTTTTTGGGAGAACTCTAATTATGCTCAGTTTTTGCAAGCCCCCTCCTTTTCACAGCAGTGAATTCTAGTTTACATGTGATAATCATTTAACTCATGTTTCTTGAGCTGTTCATTGTATCTGAATATTAGAGTCCTCTCTTCCTCCTCCTCTCTTTTACGTAATTTTTTTCTTTTGATCATCCTTTCTTTATTTCTGGAACTTTGAGAAAGAATCTCATTGTGTAGCCTAAGCTGGCCTCAAAGTTGTAGTGATCAGTTTGCTAATATCTCCTGAAGGATATGATTAAAGATGTGAGCAAATAAACCATGAAAGCTTTTTTCTTAAAATCTTTTCTGCATTTGCACATTATTTATTTTCTTTGTCTTTTTTATTGGATAGTTTATGTATATACAGTTCAAATGTTATTCACTTTCCTGGTTCCCTCCTCTTCCATGCCCCCTCCCAATGCTTCTATGGGGATGCTCACCCTCCCCCCAACCCACTCACACTTCAAAACACTGGCATTCCCCTACACTAGGGAAAAGTGCCCTCAGAGGACCAAGGACTTATTGTTATCGTTGCCAGACAATTCCATCCTCTATACATGGGCAGCTAAAGCCATGGGTCCCCAAATGAGTACTATTAGGTTGGTGATTTAGTCTGTGGAAACTTTGGGTTATCTGGTTGGTTGATATTGCTGTTCTTCCTATATGGTTTTGAACCCTATCAGACCCTTCAGTCCTTTCTCTAATGCCTTCAATGGGGTGCCTGTGCTCATTCTGATGGTTAGTTGCAAGCATCTAAATTTGTATGGGTAACGCTCTGGCAGAACCTCTCAGGAGACATTCGTAACAGGCTCCTGTCCACAAGCACTTCTTGGAAACAGCAATAGTGACTGGGTTAGTGGCTGCATATGGGATGGATCCACAGGTTGGGCAGTATCTGCATGGCCTTTCATCCATTCTGTGCTCCCTTCATTGCTGTTGTATTCCTTCCCATAATACTGTGGCCCCCCTTTTAAGAAGGAGTGATGCATCCACATTTTGTTCTTCCTTCTTCTTGAGTTTCATATGGTTTGTAAATTTTTGGGTATTCTGAGATTTGGGCATATATCCACTTACCAGTGAGTTCATAGTATGTATGAATTTTGTGATTAGGTTACGACACTCCAGATAATATTTTCTAATTCTATCCATTTGCCTATGAACATGAAGTCATTGTGTTTTTTTTTGTTTTGTTTTATTTTAGATAATATTTTCTAGTTCTATCCATTTTTCCGGGCAAACATCCCCTCCCCCTCCCCTTCCTTATGCCTATGAACAAGAAGTCAATGTTTTTAATATCTGTGTAGTACTCCATTGTGTAAATGTGTGACATTTTCTTTATCCATTTCTCAGTTGAGCAACATCTGGGCTCTTTCTAGCTTCTGGCTATTTTAAACAGGGTTGCTAGGCATAGTAGTGCATGTGTCTTTGTTATATATTGGCGCAACTTTTGGGTATATGCTCTGGAGTGTTATAGCTGGGACATCATTTTGAACTGTGTAAAATTATATGAGTAATTACCAGATTGATCTCCAAAGTGGTTTTACCAGGTCGCACTATCACCAGCAATGGAGGAGTTTTTCTCTTTCTCCACACCCTTTCTTGAATTTGCTGTCACCAGAGTTATTTATATCAGTCATTATAATTGGTATAAGGAAGAACCTCAGGGTCATTTTGACTAGCATTTCCCTGATGACTATGGATGTTGAACATTTCTGTAGGAGCTCCTAAGCCATTTGAGATTCCCTAGTTAAGTACTCTTTGTTTAGCTCTCTACCCAGTTTTTAAATAGGATTATTTTGTTCTGTTCAATCTAACTTCTTGAGTTTATATATATTTTGAATATTAGAACTGCATTAGATGTCCAGTTGGTGCAGATCTTTTCTATGAGTTGCCATTTTGCCCAGTTGACAATATACTTTGCTTGAGAGAAGCTTTTTAATTTTATGAGGTCCTATTTGTAAATTGTTGATCATAGATCGTGTGCCATTGTTGTCCTTTTGTTTAAAGTACTTCTTTACTTCAAGAGAGAAGAATCAAGCAAAAATGTGAAGAAAAAAAATCAAACCTCATCTTTGATTATGATTCAATATCTTAATATTTGTGATGCACTTACTATTTTCTGATATCTTTTAAGGTAATTGGTAAAGTTTTCTAGGCCTGCCCTCTACAGAACCTGTACAGCTAGTATTTTAATATAGATAGTTATGGCTATCTCCTCACCATGGACGCTGCTGATAGTTCTGGATATCCTATTATACTTGCATCCCCCAAATACTGGGGTACCTTGCAGAAACTGGTTTTTAACATTCAACAATAACCTCTTCTTGCATGTGTTCAGGAAATCTATCCGTGCCACCCCCGCCAACCCAGTGACAAACCTCAGTGGTTGTCCATGAAGTCTTCAAGACTTTATAAAATGTTACTAGGCACAATACTTATTACCTCATCATTTTTGGAGCAAAGTTTCATGATGACCACCAAGGCATCACTTCCCAAAGACTTATCCTCTTTGATAGTGGTCTCTTCTGTATTACAACTGATTGATTATTGAGAGAAAAATGACCAGCACTCACTTCTAACAAAGCAAGTGTTTCAATTTAGTGGCTTCAGTATTGAAATTTGTGAATTGAAAATTTCTCTAGTATGTCCAGGAAACAAAGTTTAGCTCATGAGGAAAAGGATTTTTGGAGGATTCAGCCTAAGGGACTGAGTAAGAAATACAGTGCATTCCTCTATATTTAATGCAGTGCAAAAGAAATGAGAGATATAGATAGAAAGAGAGCAATACAGAGAAAGAAGGAGAGACAGAGACAGAGAGAAAGGAGAGAGAGACAGGGAGAAAGATGCTAGACAAGGTAAGCCAGAAGAATCACTAGATTTTGAAGATGTTAGCTACTAGAGTAATTAGATCAGCTGAGAAGGTATTACTAACAAATCACCCCAACAATCACTGGGTATCAAAACTTGAGGTTACCACTTTTCACTTTGGTTTCCAGGTGCCCCTCTGATATAAAGCAGAAAACTACTCTGAAGAAGCAAGGCTGATTAATATAGATTGTGACAGTCCGCAGAGGTGATCAAGAGCTAGAAGGTACAAATATAAACCAGTTATTGTTTCAAATCTGCTGGTGAATATGTAATGAGAAAGGTATTCTGATAACAATAGAAAAGCAAAAATTTTTTGTCCAATGCATATGGAATTAAAATGATGTTCAAATACAAATCCAAGAGCAAGAAGTATATTTTGCTTGATTGCCAGGAAAGTGAAGGACATAAAATTGATTGAATCAGGGCCATGGCTAAGAAATATTCCCTTGGATTTAGGGAGGTTTATTGTTCAGGATATCTAGTACCTAATATGTCCACGATAAATTCTGTATGACAGTAAAGAGGTACTGAAGGGGTAAGACTGGTACGAAGGATACAGATGAAAAATGATATGCAGGTGAGAAAATAGTAGACAGCTAATTTGATAGAGCCCTTTCCCAGTGGAGAAAGCAACAGAGATGCTACACAGAGCCGTTTAAGTCAGATTCTAATGTTATTTCTCTTATGCCACAAAGGTGCTTGGTGCTTCAAAGGGATGGCAGGGTGCTTTGAAATAACTATTTCACTTCCACTGAGCAGCACTGCGTCAGGAGTGTGAACTATGTCCTTAACCTATTCTGTCTTCAGCCTGTACTATTATACAATAAGGGACAAGTTGATGTTCTTAGAGGATAAGATCAACATTCCTTTCAGACATGATGTCAATGTTGGACATTTCTAGCTTGACTTGTGTGTATTAGGCCTAACCAATGTTAACAATGTGAGTCTCATTTGCAATGTACTGAGTGGGGAGCTTTCTTAACCAACTGCAAACACGCAAGTAGATCATCTCCATTCTCCATCACTGCTACCAAACTGAAGAGATAGTAGAATAAAAAGGAGTCATCTCACAATCCCTATTGCAGCACAGTTTTTTAACCACCTATATTGTTGGTTGATTGTTTAATCAAAAACTCATGTGGTTTCAAAATCAAAAATCTTGATATTTCCACCACAGTTCTTACCAGTGCACAGTTTGCAAGACAGAGTTGTAAAGTGTTAGTGACTTGCTACTGTACAGAGGATGGTGGTCAAATGCTTTCCATCAGGGTGGCCTTGAAATCACAGAACATCAAATCTAGCTGGTTTTCTTCCAATAGTTCATCCTTGATGTTTTTCCTTAGCCAACCAATAAAGCTTTCTTTTGGAGAATTTGCAATCAACAGTATGAAATCCAGAATATCTGTTCAATGCAGGTTCTGGTTTATTATCCTTCTCTTAAGTGTATTATTTCCCTAAAATCCAGCCTTATAATTGTACCCCAAGGTCTGTCTGCAGAAATTGGGAAACATTAGAAGTTCATACAGATCATAATATAATTCCCATTAGTAAAAACTGTACACCCATGTATATGAGGTTACATTGAATTGAGTTATAAATTAGTATATAAGCAAATATGATTGTCAGGAAATATCACTAAGACCATCTTCCCTGCATTAATAAACAACTTGCGCAGGAAATACCAATGCCAAAAGGATTAATTTCCTACAGCAATGTTAGAGAGACCCATGTGGCATGGAGATCATTTATAGTCAAGATTCTTCTCTGTCATAGGCATAGTACTAAAATCATGGATAGTTTTGATTATTCAGAAAGTCAGAATATTTTAAAAATGGCAGTAGATCTCAAAATTCAATACAATTCTAAAAATGCATCAGTTTTGCTGATATGGACTCAACTTTCTGAAAAAAGATACAGTTGTATAAAGTGAGTTTTTAAAAATACCATGTTATTGGTTATTGTTTTGTATTAGTGTTTGAGTACATGTCTATGAAGCATATGCCATTTGGTCTGAAAAAGGCCAGAAGAGTGCCTCAGTTCACTTGTGACTGTCAAAACTGATCATGGTTAGCAGAAAAGTAGGCAATGGAAAGTCAACAGTTTCTCTGGAAGAGTAGTCAGTACTCTTAACTATTGAGAAATCCTTTAGGGCAAAGGCAGGTTTTTTTTAATGACACTTAACTAGTACTAACACTCCTAAAAATAGCAACATCAATCACCTTCAAAGAATGTTCCAGATTAAATGATTTTGTCCGGAAGTTGTGGATTGACTGCAAAAGCATAGACATAATATTTCTAACAGAAAAGAGAAAGTACTTTCCTTGTCTCGTGACAGTGATAATAATTATGAAAAATGTTAATATGAATCGTATTCTAGCATTATTGGTGCTATGAGGAAATTATTGACATACAGACATAAATATGAGAATGAATTACTGACCATTTCTACAGAATTTGTGTCACTTAATGTTATGAGGAGTGTTGTATGGTCTTTTCCTTATATCCATAACTCTCCTGGCTCTTACAATTAAGACAGATCTCAGCATACCTCCTCACCTGTACCAGAAATTACAGAGAAAGGGAAATTTCAAGGAATTTAACTTTTAATTTTAATTTTCCTATGCTGATATTGAGAACCAGGGAAAACATATCAAATTTTGTAAAGCGCACATTTGATGTTAAAATTTATGAGAAGTGTTTTGTGTATTCTTTAGGTGAGAGATATTTAAAAACGAAGATTTTACTTGAAAGAAAAAATACTTGAATTATTGAAATGACACTGCTAAACTCCAGAAGAGCATCTGGCAAAGAAGTTAAGACCTCTAGCAATTGAGAGGTCTGAAAGTACAAAGGAAAAGGATTTTAATAGTAGCAGTAAGATTTTATCACCTCTTTGGGATTGAAGAATTCACAGTTTGGCCTTTCATTCTTGTTAATCTTGTTCCAGGAGTTTTCTCATGGGAGTCATGAGCTTTTGGGATAATATTCACTGACCAATGAGTGAGTACACAATATATATATACTCTTTTTCATCTGGGTTACCTCACTCGGGATAATATTTTCTAGTTCCACCCACTGGCCTGATTAATTAATAAAGTGGTTGTTTTTAATTGGTGAGTAGTATTCTGTTGTGCAAATGTATATTTCCTGTACCCATTCTTGTGTTGAGGGACATCTAGATTGCTGATGCCGAGCAGGCCCTGTCGATAGGAGCCTAGTATAGCTCTGCTCTGAGATGCTTTGCCTACATCTGACTAAGACAGATGCAGATGCAGCCAACTATTGGACTGAGCCCAGGAACCACAATGGAAGAGCCAGGGGAAGAACTGGAGGAGCTGAAGGGGATTGCAATTCCATAGGAAGAACAACATCACCTACATCAACTAACCCGGACGCTCAGAGCTCCCAGGGACTAATCTACCAAAGAAACAGTATACATGCGTTTGTCTATGGCTCCTGCTATATATGTAGCAGAAGAGTCCCTTTCTGGCATGGGTGGGATCTGAGGCTTTCGGTCTGTCCTGCAGAGGTTTGTTGGTTATCCCACTGTATTAGTCAGGGTTTTCTAGAATCACATAATTTAAGGGTGTTCTCTATATAGTAAGGGGATTTGCTGATGACTTACAGTCTGTAGTCCAACTCCCCAACAATGGTCTGGAGCAGCTATGAATGGAAGTCCAAGGATCTAGCAGTGTCTCAGTCCCACATCTCAGACAGGTGAGGAGAGGATCTTCCATCTTCCAATGTCCTTATGTAGGTCTATAGCAGAAGGTATGTCCTAGATTAAAGGCATGTACCACCATGCCTTGATCTGGGACTTGCTTTGTCCCAGATGACCTTGAACAGAGAGATCTCCTTGTCTTACACTATGCTTCCAGATCTCCATGCCAAGAACCAGGCCAGAAACTTGGATCTTCCATCCTCAAGATCAGGATCACAGGTGAGCCTTCCAATTCTGGATTGTAAATAATTCCAGATATAGTCAAGATGACAACCAGGAATAGCCACTACTCCCCTTATAGGGGAATGCAAGAGTCGTGAGGCAGGAGCGAGTGGGTGGGTGTGGAATCACCTTAGAGGCAAAGGGTTTTGGGTTGTGGAGGGAATCTCAGAAAGGGGACAACATTTAAAATGTAAAAAATATAGTAATTTATAATAATAATAATAAGCAAAGAAATAATAAACTAAAATGAAATATTAAGTATTCTAAAAAAGGACTTTATTTCTCTCCACAATTAAACTTCATTCAAGATGTTTTTAGGATATTTGTATATATTCATCTAAAATTCTATCTTAATAAGAACCACTTTTCAATGAGCAGGTATACACCACCATGCTCATATAATATGTTTCTCATGACTCCCCTTTTCAAGATGATGTCTTATTATTATGAACCTTCTTGTGCACGTCTTCCTCAGTATTCAATAAATTTGTATCCAGTGGTCGTTTGCTTGTTCTTTGGCTATAAACAAATTCCCAACATCCAGTGCTGTTCTCCAAAATGTCTCAGAAGGACGACTATGTTGAACTCTCTTAGGTTACCACAACTAACAGCTTTAGTGACAGTCTAAAAGTAGTAATGAATATTAAAAAAAATAATTGATCACAAACATTCAAACAGAAGATAAATGTCATAATACCTGAAGATGTATTATGTGGCACTAAAGTAATTATATACTATTGAAATTTGTCTCTCATATTTTGTTCTAGAGTCATTTTGGCAGAAATATTAAAGCAATGTCGGGAATCAAATGTGCTGTATTAAACAGTCACATTTTATTTGAGGAATCAGATAACAATTAACATTTTAGAAAACTCTACAAAGCTATTAAACATTCCATGCAAAAATTTCATTTTAAACTTGTGCCAACTGACTCATTATTTCTTAATCTCTGTAATAACCCTGAATTCTTTTTGTCACTATTTATAAAAGCAAAACTTTCTTTAGTATGTATTTGTAAATCTTTATCCGAAGAAAACAATGTTAAGATAAAATGATAGGACTTATATATCAATATAATTGCAAACTCCTGGTCCTAAGGATGAAATCCAACACTTGCAAAATTAAAAGGCAAAGCACTCCATTATGCTCTAGTAACCACAGTAACTTAAAGAATGTGGGCATGCCTTTTATGTTTGTCAGCAGGCAATGTTTAACTCAAAAGGAACTTTGGTTCTTGTAGTTTCATCATATTCTCTCTCACTAGAGGTATGTATACTGTACAGTGCTTTTACGACTTACTTTCTGTCAAAGGTATACTGACTGCCTCACATCGATGCAATAGGATCTTAGTTTCCGTGGAGGGTACTGAAAGTGAAAGAACATATTTACCTTTAAACTGAGTTAATATCAGTATTGCCTTGAAAGCATCTTTCATGATTTGCTCTATTTTTAAATCCACTCATCAAAGTAGTCTAGTAATGAGATTTAAAAAAAATTGTAACAAGAAAATCTGAAGCACCTTTTCCATTAGTTCATCCAGAAAGAATTAAATCACTGATGTTTGCATCACTCAATCTTGAAAGGATTTATTCCTATTTTATTGTAACATGCTATGCCAGGTTTAATTGATATGTCTCAGGGAAACATGCCTTTTTTGAACGTAAGGTTGGAGAAGTGGATTTGGATCATAGGGAAGATATGGGAGAGGACTGCATGGAGAGGAGAGAGGTGACACTCTATAGGGTATTTAATGAATGAGAGAAAAATTTTAGAATAAGTAATAGAAAATCTTGAATGTAAAACAACAGAAATTGAATAAAATTTTGGTTTAAGCCCATATATTTTCTAAGTATATATGCAATGAAAAAGATACTTTAGAAACCAAGTCATGTTTATCCTAGAAATCATAATTATCTTAACAGCTACCGGGAGGAAATAGTAGAGGGAGGGGAAAAAGGGGACCGGATCGGGTATAGAAGGAGATCAAAATGATAGGCAGACTGTCAGGAAATTGAACAGATGTGTAGAGCAATGGGGGATAGGGAACAGTATGTAGCCTCCAGAAAGTCCCAAATGCCAGAAAAGCCAGAGGTTCCCAGGAAGCAAAGGGGATGAGATTAGCTGAACTGTCCAACAAAGGGAGGAAGAAACAATATCCAGAGGTTAGGCAAGGCCCCCAGTAGGGGGATTGGATCTCCAAATTTTAACTCATCTCCAAATTTTAACCCAGAATTGCTCCTGTCTAATGGCAATAGAGGGAAAAAGTGCAGAGCAGAGCCTGAAGGAAAGGCCATCTAGAGACTTCCCCACCTGGTTATCCATCCCATGTACAGACATCCAACCCAGACAGTATTGCTGATTTCAAGAAGTGCATGCTGACAGGAGCCTGAGAGATCTGTCTCTTGAGAGGCTCTGCAAGAGCCTGACAAATACAGAGGCAGATGCTTGCAGCCAGTTATTGAACTTCTTGATACAGAACTATGGGACTCAAATTGAGGAGTTAGAGAAAGGACTCAAGGAGTTGAATAGTTTTGCAACCTGCTACGAAGTAGAACAAAATCAAACAACCATACCCCTCAGAGTTCCCAGGGACAATACCACCAACCAAAAGTACACATTGAAGGATCCATGGCTCCAGGTGCATATTTATCAGAGGGTGGCTTTATCTGGCATCAGTGGGAGAAGAGACACTTGGTTCTGTGAAAGTTATATACCCCAGTGTAAGAGAATGCCAGGACAGTGAGGGGGAAGTGGGTGGGTCAATGGGGAACACCCTCATAGAAGCGGGGGTAGGGGGAATGGGATATGGTTTTGCATAGGGTAAACCTGGGAATGAGTTAACATTTGAAATCCAAAAAATAAAATATCCAATTAAAATGAATAAGTAAAAATAAGAAATTAAAGTGTTGTTTATTTAAGGAGGAAAAGCTTTGTCCTACATGCAAAACAAAAGAAATTTTGAGAGGAATGGTATGTCTTCATGTTGACTTCTCCACACTTAATGCATTCACTAAGAAAGATGACAAATGTCTTCTTTTCAGAAAGACCCAAAGCACAATGACACAGAGGTAATTGGTGAGCCGTAATGAAAACTAGCATGTGTTCTGGGACAATCTAAAAGTGTTAATGGTTATCACCAAAGGAGTTACCTTCAATTACTCTTGCCAGAAATACTGCCCCATCCTTGCTGGTTGTGTGTTGCCACTTTCACAGCTTCAAACTTCAATCAATAAAGTCCTATTAGTTATATAAATTCGACTGCAACTGAATTGAAAAATATTTGCAAGAGTACACCAATACAAAATGAAGAATAAATATTGCACATATAGTAATGGTCAATTAAATTAATCAATTAAATTAAACATTTAAATTCCTACTCTGTGTGTACTCATGGCAAAACATATCCCAACATCCATTATGTGTCTCAGGCAGCCTCAGAGGATTCACATTGCTCTTTAACAATTGTGATGACTCGTGTTTACACGAGTATGATGTGTCAGAAAACAGGGTACGGCATCATTCTTTCAATGACTCTGAAGAAGTGCATACTTTAGATGTCCCAAGTAATATAGGTTTTGTCTTTGAGATGACTCTCTAAATCCTTTTGCAAAAAGTAAAAACAGTTAAATTGTATTCTTGGGTCCCTCTGTGTTCTGACAGGCCCAACGTTGGATCCAGCTCAAGGGGAGGCCCCAAGACATGACATAAATACTGAGGCTATGGGGCATTCACAAAAATAGACCAATCCTGACTGTCCTTCAATGGAATCAAAAAGCAGCTGAAAGAGTAATCTGTTGATATGTGCACCCAAACAATGAACATGACCTCTCTGATTGAATTAAGGAAAAGCTGGATGAAGCTGAGGAGGAGGTGAATCCTGTAAGAGGACCAGTGGTCGTAGATAACCTGGACCCCTGTGATCTCTCAAACAGTGGATCACCCCTCGGCTGCATATACCAGCTGAGATGGGGCCTTCAACACATATAGAGAAACGGTCTCCTGGGTCTGGGTTCAGTCAGAGAATGTGCACCTAATCATCAAGAAACTATAGTCCCCAGAAAGTTATGTTGGGTTTTGTGGGGTTGCGGCTTCCTCTGTGACACTGGAGGCAAAGTGGGGAGGAAGTATGGGATGTGGAACTATCGGGGTTGTGTGGACCAGAAGGGGAATATAACCTGTGGTGAACTTTTTGAAGAGTTTTCCATCAATCTTCTTGTTTTGTTGAAAGCTAGATGGCTCCGTGAGCACAGAGTTAACCACACATTCAGGCATATCTTGGCTTGAGGTTTTAAGGGAAAGAATGAATAATTTGTCCATTATCTATGAGTACCAAATGTACTTTCTTCCATGAAAATAAATTTTTAATGACAATTTCATTTGTAGTAGGCTGACTTACCTACTCTCATATTTTTTTCTTTTATTTTTCCTATTAAATATTTACCATGAAGCGTAGAGCTTCATATTTTCATATCCCTATTCATGAACTACATGTTTCATAAATTTATTAACAAATTTGTATTCATATCTGGATGGCTTTTTTATACTGAGGAAACCACAAAATTGTGTGCGCGTGTGTGTGTGTTTGTGTGTGCGTGTGTGTGTGTGTGTGTTGAAACAGATTAATATACTCATTTAAAGTATTTTTCAATGGTTTAGTGTATTCTATTTGCTATGGTTTGTCTCTGAATACTAATCTTTCCATTGTCTTCTGTACACCAATTTCCATGTCCTTTACTTACATATCTTTTTGGTATTTAAATACAAATTTCTTCCTCTAATTACCCATAATTGACCATGATATGCTGGTTTCATTTAAGGAAAAGTTCACCATCCTTAGTAATCACAAATATGCACATTATAACCATATCAAGATTTTATTTTTCACTAATCATTTTGGCAAAGTTCACACATGCTAATTAGGATGATGAGTAATAAGAAATCTTATCCACTGCTGGTGAAAAAATACATTAATACTGCCTCTTTGGGAATCAGTTTGGTTTTCTGGGAATGGTTTACTTAAAGTTACAGGTGTACCATTGTTGGACATACATCCATGGGAATCCATATCATATTATAGAGATACTTACTAGTTCCTCTTCATTGCTACAATATTCACATTAGTTATAATTAGGAAATAGCCTACCTTTCCATAGTGGAGAAATTGATAATAAAATATGTTATATTACACAAAATATTGTTAGGCTCTTGAAAATGAAATAATGGGACTCATAGTTAAATGGGTGGGACAAACAAACAAACAAACAAACAACAACAAGAACAACAATACCTCATTGTGGTTATCCAGAACCTGAAAGAGAAATACAGTCTGTATCAACTTATAATTGGATGTTTTAAGATGTGAAAAGAGCATATAAGAATTAGGATGGAGGGAAGGATTTTGTGAGGATTGAGAAATAATATAAATAATTATGGGGATATTTAGGAGATACGTTGGGATGAAGCAATTAAATGGAGATGGGGGAATGAAAAGGATAGAGTGGAATATTACGGAGGATAGCTAAAACTATGTGTCATATCAGTTCTTAATATGTAGTATAAATAAAAATAATAAAAGAAAATTTAAAAAGTAATGGGAGGGAATGACCAAACTGGACATCTCATCCCACCAAATGAAAACTCCAACCCAACTTATTGGCTATATCTATTATATTTTTCGGCCAATGAGTCCTCATTGTAATGTTCCAATAACTTCAAACTATTGCCAACAGGAATTGGGGTGCAACCACTAATAGCTAGAACTGAATGTGATCTTTGTCACAAGAATCTCTACATTTTCTTTCCAAAATTTTCTAATATAAAAAATGAATTTGGTCCAGAACATTTGAAGGGATGAACTGAAAATACACACTCAGGCAGGGTTTCCAATCTACCAAATGAATCAATGGTAATTTTGAATTTTTTAGATTCATAATATATTATATTTTTAACCATGCTGGTAATTTCTCATACATTATGATTCCAAATTTAAGATTTTCATGGGCTTATCTCTATAAGCATGTATCTCTGTGTGTCTATGTGCTTCTTGTGTTTTATCCTTTTGATTCCTTTGGTTGTTTGTTCTGTTACAGTCTGGTTAGTTTTTTCTTTTTATGTTTTCTAAGGGGTGGTGTGAGAACATGAGGAATTAGGTCATTGTGGAGTTGGAAAGAATCAGGGAGGATAAAATAATGTGGCATTAGAATATATTGTCTGAAAAAATCAATTTTCAAGAATTACTAATTCAAATGTTAATACAGATTCCATATTCATTCATTTTCAGGTATTAAAATTTAACTAGGTGTGTGTGTGTGTGTGTGACTGTGTGTGTGTGTGTCTGTGTCTGTGTGTCTGTGTGTGTGTTACTGTGTGTCCTGTGTGTGTGTGTGTGTGTGTGTGTGTGTGTGTGTGTGTGTGTGTGTGTGTGTGTGTGTGTGTGTGATGACATGTAACCATAAAGTCACAGGAAAATTTGGGGAGTCAGTTCACTACATGTGCATGTATATGTATTCTAGAGAGCAAACTCAGATTGCCAGGCTTAAACAGCTATCACCTTTGTCTGAATTGTCAGGGTGACAGGATGCCTAGGTAGCCCACATCTGTTCAGAAGAGGAGAGGGAGAATAGGGGAAGGGTGATGGGAGGGCTGGTGATTTGGGAGGGCAACAGCAAGCAGAAGGTAAAGGAAAGAAGTAAAATGTGAAATTAAAACTTAAAAAGTTAAAAATAATTTTCACAGATATATGTTCTACTTGGAATAAATACATAACTTAGAAAACTAAGAACATTATGGGACTCTTTCATTGGAGTGGAGTTTTTCAAATAAAACAATGGTAAGAATATAAAGGGAAACTACTGACAGACGAAGTATCTTAATAAGGCTTTTATTTCTGTGAACAGAAATCATGAGCAATGCAACTCATAAGGATCACATTGAATTTTTGGCTTACTTATATATTCAGAGGTTCAGTCTATTACCTTCAAGGTAGAAGCATAGCAGTTTTGAGGCAGACATGGGGCTGTAAGAGTTGAGAGTTACACTTACATTATGAAGGCAGCAAGCAGAAGATTGGATCCCAGATAGCTAAGATGTGGTTATTAAAGACCACACACACAGGGACACACCCACTCCAACTAAACTATTATCCAAATAGTGCCACAAGCTGGGCCAAGCATATACAAACCACTGAATTAATTGGTGATGCTAGTAGAAGCTGAGATTTGCAGAGTGAATATGATGAAGGATAAATATCCCTAAAGTCATTTTGAAAAAGGCTTGTGGAAGGAAACTTCTGTAAAAGAGACTTCACTACACAAATATACATATAAACATTTTTCAAATAGGGTTGACTAGTAATAAGATAATGATTTTCCCACTGGACATTATAACCTAACAAATACATAGTCCAGTTCCAGTATCAGGATTGTGTTGTCTACTTTGAATTTACTTTCCAGAGAATTCCCATACATTCTAGCCCCTTACAAACCTTCTTGGTTACCATACAGAACTTGAAATTAAGACCATATTGCTGAAGTCAACACATGCTTAAGTCAAAAAACAGAGATAAATTTATTTAGCCTTGATTAATAAGCTTGATTCTACTGTGTATCTTAGTGGATGGCTTTCATAGTACCAGAATATATGAAGCAGGCTCCTGCAGGAAAGGCGTAATCACCACTTTGTCAAGCTTGGAAATACTTCCTGCCAATTAATTCCAACTGATACAATGATGAACTGCCTATCATGAGAATAACCATAATTTTTAATGAGAATTTTGTCCCAAAATGAAAAAATATAAAATTATTATTTTTCTAGTTGTAGGATCCTGCAAAACAGAGTTTCACTTTAATGCTTATAGGTCATTGACCAAAAATATATATTACTGTGCTAAAATTTTTCCTGATTTAAAAAGGAATTCATTCATAATCATACTGGAATAAATTTGTTCTGATCACCCATTAAAAATATTCATTAGAATAGAAAATCACCATACACATGTATTTGTATAAAAATATTTTAGAGTAGGCATATTTTATTGTTTAAATGGGAAGGAAGTGATTCTTCTTTATATTATGTAAGTTAATATATGTAATTTCAGGTCAGCACATATAGTATTTTCTGTGTAAATCTATGTGGCATAATAATAATGATATAAACGAAATAGTTGATATATTTCATAAACCTATGTGGATGGTTCTTTCCATGGATTCATGATCATTAAATAATTAAAACAGTACATGTAGAAGAAAGTATGATCATGATATGCATTATGCTTTTTGGAGCTTAAATGTGGGAAGGATATCAGGAAAGGAAATGAATTACTGATGCATCAAAATTCAAATTTTAGCATAATGTACTATGTATATTTTATATTTTATATATATATTTATATATATTTTTTGAAAATAGGAAGTTCAAATTTTGAAATCCATTAACATATTCTAGAAAAAAATATTAAATTAATCAAATTGTAAACAAAAAACCTTTAGTGGACAATATTTATTTCCTTCAAGAACCTCTCTGATTTTGCAACCAAAATATTTCAGAAGTGTTACAAAACAGTATATACATACATATATATATATATATATATATGTATGTATGTATATATATAAATATATTTGGAAGAGGGGAAATAAATACTTTAGGAACAGTATTATTTTTAATCTAGGAAAAAACTAGAACCTATAAAAGTTTAATAGAAAATTGCAGACAAATATCTTTAACATGGAAATGCAAGTTGGACAGATCATTTTTTAATAGAGATAGTGTGTTAGAGGTTGAAGCCTTTTTAGTGTAATCATCCTAGAAGGAGGCTTCAGTGGTTGCTTTAACAAGGAACTGATTTGTCCAATATGTGGATGTGAAAAAAAAACTTTTAAGAATAAACTATCCTCATGGGTAGTTTTGAGGCATACATGCATTCAGAGGCAAACAGGACCCACCATTTGTGCTGAATGTTCTTATATCATACAGTACATTTCCACATAGTACAGACCAGTGTTCTGGCCTTACTGAAAACAAGTATATTTCTTGGCAGTGATCTGAGAGTACTAATGGATATAACTGTGGGAAGAATCTGGATCTAGGGCTGTCAAGAGCACTGCTACCTCCTTGGATTCTGAGGAAAATGACATGGTCATTCTTACATTGAAAGAATTTTTTCAAGTAACTTGTCATTAACTTTTTAATTCATCATTCTATTCATTTACACTTCAAATGATATCCCTTTTATCTGTTATCCCTCCACAACGCCCCATCCCATTCCTTCTCTCCCCATTCCCTTTGCCTCTATGAACGTGCCTCTCTACCCATTCATCCACTCCTGCCTCATCACTCTAGCATCATCCTAGGCGGGGTCTTAGGACTCCACAGAACCAAGGCCCTTTCCTCCTGTTGATGTTAGATATGGCCATCCTCTGCTACACAAGAATCTATAGCCACGTGAATCTCCAGGTATACCTCTTGGTTGGAGGTTTAGTCCCTGGTAGCTCTGGCTGGTCTTTTTAAATCATATTGTTCTTTCAATGGGGTTGCAATCGCCTTCAGCTCCTTCAGTCCTTCCCCTAGCTATCCCATTGGGGTCTCCAAGGCTCAGTCTGATGATTGGCTGTATCTGCATCTATTTTGGTTAGGTGCTGATAGAACTACTCAGGGAACAGCCATACCAGGCTCCTGTCAGCAAGTGCATCTTGAAATCAGCAGAAGGGTTGGGGTTTGGTGTCTGCAGATGGAACAGATTCCTTGATAGGGCAGTCTCTGAATGGCCTTGCCTTCAGGTTCTATTCCAATTTTGGGGCCTGTCTTTCCTTTTGTCAGGAACATTTCTGGATTAAAATTTTTGAGATGGGTGGGTGGCCCCATCCCTCAACTAGGGGTGGTGCCTATCTACTGCAGGTGGTCTCTACAGGTTCTATCTCCCCTTTTTGGGGGTACTTTTGCTAAAGTCATCCCTGTTTGGTCCTAGGAGCCTCTTGTTTCCCTGGCGACTGGGAATTTTTAGTAGATACCCCCAGTTCTGCAGTCCCCACTGCTAATTATTTCTATTCAGTTTCCTGACTTTCTGTATTTCTCTTCTATCGCTTCCAATACCTGATCTTGTCCTGTCTTTTCCCCTCTCCCTCCTCTCTTCCTTCCAGGTCCCTCCCTTCCTCTATCTCCTGTGATTATTTTGTTCTCCCTTCTATGTAGGATTTATGCATCCACATTTTGGTCTTCTGTCTTCTTAACCCAGATATCACTCAACACTGTGTCCATAAACAATTGAAAGAATAATGAAAATATGGTACATTAACTCAATGAAATGAAACTCACTTCTTGAAATAATAAAATCATGGAACTCTTACTTAAGTGAATAGAACTAGGAAAAAGTCATCCTGAGTGAGAAAAATCATCCTGAGTGAGGTACTCAGAACCCCAAAGAAAAATTTAGGATGTTATCACTTAAAACTGCTTCTTAGGTTTTGTTATTTTGTCTTTTTTTTTCAGAGTTGAGGATGGAACCCAGGGCCTTGCCTAGCAAGTGCTCTACCACTGAGCTAAATCCCCAACTCCTAGGTTTTAATCCTTACAAATGCATGTAAGAATCCTTAAATCCTCAGTGGTAAGATATAGAGTGAGGAACTAGAAATTATAGAAGGTTTTCCTGAATAACTAAAAACATAATTAAATCTGGAGACATGTGGTGTAATGTGGTAGTTGAATGGGAATATTAAATGCAGAAGTGGAGGAAAGTGGGGTAAGGGACACCAGAATCTGTGGACCATCTGAAGAATGTTATAGAAAAGTACTACAGTAGAGGCTCCTTAATATATAATATGTTAATGGAATATTCTTAAAACACATCATAAAATAATGGGGAGAGTACAACCTAACTGCCATCTCTCACTAGCAAAGCCATTCCAGTGTCATGTATGGGTTACATCTATTTGAGTTTTGATGACTGAGATCACACAGAAACTCCCAAACAACTTACATTCCTACCCACATCATTGGTTGCTTTACAAAAACTGATGGCAAAACCATATTGATGAAACAACACTTACCTATCTCATTGAACATGAAGAAGTTAAGTTGGTGACTAACTGGAGTATTCACCCCTTCTAGATAGTGTTCATGGATTGGAAAATTTATTCATACTTCCTGAGGAGAAAAGGAAAGGTGAACATAGCTGAAATCTTTCAATTTACAATGGTGGACTGCCTACAGTGTACAAGAGTGCAATAGTTGTACAAATGTGATGAGAGTAACAATTACGTGAAAGGATTTAATGCCCAGTCCATGAGACACGTTCCTGACATACCTCATATGTCCAAGAAAAGAGAAATAAGTAGATTGTGAACCAAGGGGCATATCAAACACCATTTTTTCTGCAAAAGCAATGTACCAATTTAAAGAATCCTAAAGATATTCTGTTATTCCCTTTAATAAGTATATTACTCAGCCATGATCACAGAAGCTACAATCTGTTGTTGGTGGAAACAAAGGCAGAGACACATACCTGAACACTGTGTAGAGATTAAGAGAAATTTGGTAACTCAGTTGTAAATGCAAATTCTCTATTAATACTCTCCCTTCATCTCTCATGGATCTTTTTCTTGGGAGAAAACTGAGAGCACCTGGGAATGGAAAGAATGTAACAAAGAACCAATGTCTTTCAGATGTAACAGACGTGACTAACTCACATATGATCTCACATAGAACATGACAGCATGATATGGTTTCCATAGAGTAAAGTGAATTGACTCCCACTACTGAGGGAAATAAATAAACATGATCTGCCATCTCTAACCATGAAGCTATTTCCAATATAGAAAGGTTCCTAAAGGAGAAATTAATTTAATATGGTGGAGTCTAATTGATTATAGAAATCGCACTTATGGAAGGTTTTATTCAAAGCAGTAGACAGGCAAATCATATGAACTCAAATGTATTTTGACAATAATTTTATGAATCCTAATGCTGTATCTCTCAACATAAAAAAGCAGATATAATTGAACAAAAGAGAAAATTGGAAAGAGCCTCAGTTCGCTCCAGGAGATTTCATGATAAGGTCATGAGGTATACACACAATAAACATTCTTTGCTAGACACAGAGGATTCATCCTTGTGCTATCCAGGAATGTTTCCCTGGTGGTTATCTTTCATAATGCTCTAAAACACTATTCAGGCTCCATTAAGAAAAAAATAATGGTTTTCTTATCCATTAATAATCCTTATATGCTACAATAATGAATGGCCAGGTAAAATGCATTAACATCGCAAATGTACAAAGGTATTTGTGCTTAACCAACCACATTATTAATTAGAAGTGAGGCCAGTTCTACAGGACAGAATTTATGAATGATAGTACAAACATGATCAATAAACTCAGCTAGGGAATTTAAAGACCCTAGCAGAGAACACACTGACATTGTTTTTCTAAATCTCCATTTTGTCAAATTCCTTTTTAAATATTTCTGCTATGTCCTTTGGTATGTGTTGCTGATTATTTCCATAGATAACACTTTCATTACTAATGTTTTGTTGGCACAATGATACATATTTACATAAAGGACTGTGAATAAGCAACAGTCAGTACTCAGACATAGTTGGGGATTCTAAAAGTCCCCAGATGGGTAAAAGCTAGAGGACTGGAACAAATGCTATGGGATGTCTCTATAAATGGCGTGGCTGTTGTAAACATGGCCTCCTAAAGTTAGGGTTACATGTGTGCCCCTCAAAAGACTGAGCAAATATTCAAGAAAGGAAGAAGGAGGGCTTCTCAATATTCCAACCCTATATGCACACATCCTTACTGACATAGATGGCTACCAGAGTAGCAAGTTTCCTGTTTCCTTAGAAATGTGGACACTGGTAAGGATAAACAGAACATATTTCAGAAAAATAAAACAACATACAACAAAATCAGAGGGAGCATCCTGCTAAATGGTGATAAACTCAAAACATTTTTATTAAAATCAGGAACAAGAGAAGGAAGTTTATTCTTCCTGTCTTATTCAGCATAGTATTAGGAGACTCCTTTGAATATGATATGATTTTATGCATAAAAGTTCCTAAATGTGGCATCAGGAACCTGACAATTCTGATAATTACATTCAGCAATGTAGCAGTATAAAAAATTATGAAAATTCATGTCCTGAAATAACAAATACTTTGAGTAACAAGCTATAGAAACAATATCATTTATAAAACATTATATATCATATTGTTATATAATATATGTCATATACCATGTTATATAAAATATTACATATATATTACATATGTATATATTTGATTACCAATAATATTCATCACACAAATTAAAAAATAGTGTTGTAAAATTAGATGGAGACAAAAAAGATTCCCTGTAAAATAAACCTGAATAATGAACAAAGTTCAGGCGGTATCTGCATGGCAGATTTCAAATTATTCTATAACATAGCTGAAGTAACAAAACTGTAATGAATGTTACCACTCTGTTATATCTGTATTAATTAACACCTCTTTAGAAGCAAGAACCTTAGCCAACCTCAGACTGCTGTTGACTTGGATCAACATAGTCTTGAATTTAAGATTTTTTAAATCTTAAACACAAACAACATTTTGAAATAAAAAACAAAATACAATGAGTAAAAGAATAGGATAAGCCTTTGATGAAATCTGTGTCTCAAAGCCTATTATTAGTCTGCATTGTTTCCTCTGTACACATCTGAGAGCATTCAATTTAGTGTTTTTAAGGCATACTTGAGTGTGTTAACAATTGGGTCTCTGATTCTTGTGTCTGCTCATTTTCCTTCTGTTGGATTGCCTTGTCCACCTTCAATATGTTCTTACTATATCTTATTATATTTCATTTTGTTTATGTTTGGTTGTTATCCCTTGAGTGTTCTTTTCCTCATGAGAGACAGAAAGGGAAGTGATCTGGAAGGGAGGGGAGGTGGTTAGAAACTGGGAAGGGTTAAAAAAAGGAAAAATGTAATCATGATATAAATAAAATAAATAAGAATGGAAATGAAAAACTGGACAAAAATCAATTTTCAATTAAAATACACCATTTTATAAAGAAAAACAAAATACAATTCCAAAAAAGACCAGAAATAATACAAACAGAAACAAAAGCAAAAACACACCCTTGTGGATTTATCCGATGGAGGATGGCCAACCTCCCCAACAAACAAACCACCCAAAAAAACCCAAAACCAAATCTGCATTCTATTTTGCATATCTTATAAAATTCATCCATATCAGAGGATGAAAGCAAAGTATAGACTACATATCCAAAGAAAGTTATTTCCAATCCACCAGTTTATTGTTGAATCTGGGCAAAATTAAAAAGACACTAAAGCATTGTCATAACATTGAAATTGGATCACCTTATGTGATCACAGAAGAAAATGGTTTATCATTCTGTACTACTCTATGCATTGTATGTCATGTGAGTATGTTTGTAAGTGTTTTTGTGCATATATATATATATGTTTCCACATGCCTGCAGTTCACACACCCAAATTCACTCTGCCCACTACTCTTTCTTACAGCCATTTTGAAACACTTATCCTTTATTGTAACTATCATAACATCAAAACTCATTCTTACCTGATACCCTAACTATTCAGAAACTGGAGGTGCAAACCTCGTGATCTATTGTGTGCTTTCCCTCTGATGATAATCTGTATGTTAACTCTCAAGTGTTTTTTATTCCTTCAAATCTTTCAGTCTATGGCAGATACACAGATACCACTGTAACTTCCTTTATGGATGTAATTTTTATGCAAAATCCATTTACGAACTTAAATTCCTTTTTATTTTTCTGACTGCCATTACTCCCACACACCAATAATCCACAATACTGTCAGCTCTTTGAAATGCTAATATTCACCCTGTAAGAGAACTGATCTGAAGTGACAGGGCAGATTGACAGCTCAAGGGGAGGGGCACTGCAGCAAACACAACACAGGACAGGACAAAGGAAACCAGGTCCTGATCTGATAGGTTTCTGATCTGACTGTTCAGAGTCAAAGGCTTGAGATGTATAGAATAATCTTCTATTCCAACCAATTTGCCATATTTAGTGTGAAAAAATCACGTCTATGAAACAAATTATGGGGATATGAGGGAGCTGACCTTGTTTGCTGCATTGCCTTGCTGACCAGTCCTAGGGTGCTTTGACAGGCATCTTTGTCTGCCTCTTCTCTGAACAGGACCTGCTGCATGACTTAAGTAATCACACTGTAACCCGCCCCCGTTCTGTGCTAGTGAGCTAGCATAACCCTCCAATCACGCATGCGTGCATGGTTGCCAGGCTGCAGAGATTCAAAATCTTTTCGAAAGCTAATGACACAAGGCAGGCAGATGTGATCTTTAAGCTGTACTATTGCTAGAATGAAAGCGCTGGGTCTTCAAAAACCCCTGTATAAATAGGTCAGGGATAAATTCAAGGTGCTTTCTGGGCAATGATGACTACAGGGTATTGAATTATATTCACATTTAGATCTCTATACAAAGGAAAGAAAGAGTGCTTAGGAAAAATGTAACAAAATTAGAGAATGTACGAAACCACTAGATACTTGTAATATCAGGAGAAATCACTAAAGAATAAAAGATGCTACTTTAATAATATTCTGCATTAGTCAGATTTTGCTTGATTAGGTGGATTTTTAAAGGATCTGATGTGCTCATGTAAATGAAGCACTTGCCATTAACATAATGTTTGTTATTTACTAAAAGCATTGGTTTGTGATTCAATGATGATTTTTTCTTCTGTTTTAAAAATTGTTACTTTGATATATTTACTTTTTTGTTTGATTGCCTTTTAAATAGGTGCTTACTTGTTCAATTTAGCTGGAATGGAAATTCACTTGATGACAGGGCTGTCTTTTAACTCAGAGATTTATTGACTTCTGACTTGTAAGTGCTACATGTAAACTCACATGTCACCACAGTTAGCTATATTTTTAAGGTTAATTATGTGTACATATATACATTCTCTCTGTCTCTATCACTGAGACTCTGTCTCTCTATTTTTAAGCCCGAATTTGTGTCTGTGTGGGTGTGTCTTTCTCTGTCTGTCTGTCTGTCTGTCTGTCTGTCTGTCTCTCTCTCTCTCTCTCTTTCTGTCTCTGTCTCTCTCTGTCTGTGTGTGTGTGTGTGTGTGTATGTGTGTATGCATATGTGTAGAGGTATTAGGTGCTAAAGGCTGTATATGTCTCAAGATATGCAGTTACATGTAATTTGAGATTCCTGACATGAGTTCTGAGAAATAATTTTGCAGAGCAGTATTACTTTTTATAAGCAGAAGCATCACTCAACATCACTATGCAACTTTAAACCTTGGTGATTCTGATGCCCAATGAATATGAAAATGGAGTACAAACAAAAATGTAGAGTAGCTCCTGAATGTTAATGATTGTACAATCATTTATGTTTCAATAAAGGTAAATTATATTGACTTAATAATATCCTTTTCTGCAAGACAAAGTGTACCTGGGAAAGGGAAATGCATCAGGAATTACAGAATGTGCTTTGAATTTGGACAATCAGCCCTGTGTCCAACAATCAAGGAAGGAAAACATTTGCAAAAACAACAAGGTGACTTTGACTGCATACGGGAATACTCAGCTTCCTATTCTATAGCATTACTTTCAGAAGCTATCCCTGTGTGGCTAACTTTACTTCAATATAGGACTGAGCAGATAAGGATGGCAATATATTAATTCATATCATATTGAGAGAAAGGAATGACCACTCTTAAACAGGCTGGGCTACTGCAGATCAGACCCTCTGAATCTTCTGTCAATGCTGGAGATGTTTAAAACTTGCTGCAAAGATTATTCTGCAATCTTGATTTTAAAGATACCTTTCAAAGATTGATTCCTAATATTAAAAATCCTGTGAAATTACAATGCCGTAGTATTGTATTTATCAAAATTGTCAGAGGATACTTGGTAACAAGTACACAAGTTATAGTAATTTATTATATATAGAGGCAATGTTTGCATCAATAGCTTTTTTTTTTCTGGACAGGAAGATGCTGTGCAGAATAGACTGGATTTAAATATACAGTGTTCCATCTTAATCTGCCAACTATTTGGTTATAATATATGGTTTTCTAAACATAGAAAGGCAGAAGTCTGAACAGGACACTTCCTGTTTCTGGTTGTGCCCAGAACTGAACCAGTCCCACAGCTCTCTGCACCCAAACACAGTGGGTGGAGACAGCTGGGCTCTCAGAAGCGCGGGCAATCCTCAGAGCTCCAGGGAGACTGCCACTTCGGTTGGCATTCCTAGGCAAGAGGATCCAGACTACTACACCCTGAATACAGGAATCTAGGGGCAATCAGCAGTAGCATTCTTCTGGTTTTTGCCTGTCCCTAGAACTGAATTGACCAGGTCCCACAGCTCTCTTCACCCAAATCCCATGGGGGAAAGAGATGGACACTCAGAAGTGCAGACAATCCTGAGAGTTCAGAGAAGACAACTATTTCTTCACACATTCCTTACCCAAAAGGAATGCCTAGAGCCCTCTGTGTACTCTGGGCACAGGGACCTAGGAGCAGTGAGGATAAGGAACTTTCTGAAGTCTGCCTGTGCAAAGAGTTGAAAGCCAGTCTCCAGAGCACCTACACACCTGAGAGTAGAGTTAAAACCAATATTTCTGCTTGTGTGATCTTCCTATAAGGTTCAGGTCAAACAAACACAGAAGCAGCTTTCTGTTCCCTGATCTGGCTGAAAGAAAACAGGTCTATAGCAGTGCTTACACATCGACATACAGAGGGTCAAGCCACTGTCAGACATAGCAAGAGAAAGTAACACCAGAGACAACCTGAGTGTGAGAGGCAAGCAGGGGAACCTAAGCAATAGAAACCAAGCAATCATCAGGGCCCAGTTCTCCCACCAATGCAAATAATGGATATCCAAACGCACCAGAAAATCAAGATATGCCTTTAAAAATCACATCTCATGAGGATGATCAAAGACTTTAAGAAGGACATAAATAACTCCCTTAAAGATGTAAAGGACAACACGGGTAACAAAAGTAGAAGCCCTAGAAGAGGAAACACAAAAATCCCTTAAGAATTACAGGGAAACACAACCAAACCTGTGAAGGAATTGAACAAAACAATCCGATATTTAAAAAATGGAAATAAAAACAATAAAGAAATCACAAAGGGAGACAAGCCTGGAGATAGAAAACCAAGTAAAAAAATCAGGAGTCAAGATACAAGCATCCCCAACAGAATACAAGATATAGAAAAGAGAATTTCATGGGCAGAAAATATGATAGAAAACATTGACAAAACATCGCAGATAATGAAAAACACAAAAATATTCTGACCCAAAACATCGAAAAATTGCACGAAACAATGGAAGGCCAAACTTAAGGATTATAGGTATGGAAGAGATTGAAGAATCCCAAATTAATGGCAAGTAAATATCTTAAAAAAATTATAGAAGAAAACTTCACTAACCTAAAGAAAGTGATGCCCAGAAACATACAAGAAGCCTACAGAACTCCAAAGAGATTGGACCAGAAAAGAACTTTCTTGCGTCACATAATAGTCAAAGCTTAAAATACACAAAACAATGAAATAATATTAAAGCAATAAGGGAAAAAAGTCAAGAAATATATGGAGGGAAACCTCTCAGAATTACACCAGACTTATCAACAGAGACTATGAAAGACCGAAGATCCTGTGTGAATATCATAGATTGCCTAAGAGAACACTCTATGCAATCCCAGGCTACAATATCCAGCAGAACTGGATAACATAGATGGAAAAACTAAGATATTCCATGACAAAACCCAAATTTACACAATATCTTTCTACAAATCCAGCACTACAAAGGATAATAGATAGAAAACTCTAACACGATGAGGGATATTCCACCCTAGAAAGAACAACATAGTAATCTCCTTGCAGTAAAAGCAAAAGACACACATATATTTCCACCTCTAACAAGAAAATTAAGAGGAAAGAATTACCATTCCTTAATATCGCTTAACATCAGTGGACTCACTTCCCTATTAAAAAGATATAGCCTAACAGACTGGATACATAAGTGATAAATATCTATGCTCCAAATGCAAGGGCACCTACATTGATAATAGAAACCTTACTAAGCTCTAAGCACAGATTGAAATTCATACAAAATAGTAGGAGTTTTCAACACCCTACTCTCATCAATGTACAGATCATAGAAACAGAAACTAAAGAGAGACATAGAGAAACTAACAGAAGTTATGAACTAAAAGGATTTTGTACATATTTGTAGAACATTTCATCATAAGAAAAAAATACACCTTTTCCTCAACACCTCATAGTGCCTTCTCCAAAATTGACCATATAATTGATCACAAAACAGGCCTAAACAAAAAAGAAAATTGCAATGATCCCATGCATCCTATCAGATCACCATGGACTAAGACTGTTCTTCAATAAAAACAAAAATGACAAAAAGCCCACATAGACATGGTAGTTGAACAACATTCTACTCATTGATAACTAGGGTAAGAAAAAAATAAAGAAATTGAAGACTCGTTTAGGATTTAATGAAAATGAAAGTAAAACATACCCAAACTTATGAGACACAATGAAAGTTGTATTAATAGGAAGACTCACAGCTCTGAGTGTCTGCAAAAAGAAACATAAGACATCATACATTAACAGCATGGCATGTATTAAAAACTCTAATACAAAAAAAGCAAATACATTGAAGAGTAGTAGAAGGCAGGAAATAAACTCAGGTTAAAATCAACCAAGTAGAAACAAAAAAAGGTGTACAAAGAATCAACAAAATCTGGAGCTGGTTCTTCTAAAACATCAACGAGATAGATAAACACTTAGCCACACTAACCAGAGGGCACAGAGTGTTTATTCAAATTAACAAAGTCAGAAATGAAAAGGGAGATACAGCATCAGAATCTTAGGAAATTTAAAAAATCATCAGATCCTACTATGGAAGCCTATAATCAGCAAAACTGGAAAATCTGTAGAAAATGGGCAATTTTCTAGACAGATACTAGGTACTAAAGTTAGATCAGGATCAGATAACCTTTGAAACAATTCCATAGCTCCTAAAGAAATAGAAGCAGTTATTAAATGTCTCCTAACCAAAAAGTGCCCAGGACCAGGTGGATTTAGTGAAGAATTCTATCAGAACTTTATAGAAGAAGAATTCATACCAATACTGTCCAAACTGTTCCACAAAATAGAAACAGAAGGATCACTACCCAATTCCTTCTCTGAAGCCAGTATTATGATTATACCTAAACCACACTTAGACCCAAAAAAGAAAGGAAACTTCAGACCAAATTCGCTTATGATTATTGACACAAACATACTCCATAAAATTCTTGCAAATCCAATTCAAGAACACATCAAAACAATCATCCTTCATGATCAAATAGGGTTCATCCCAGAGATGCAGGGATGAATTAATAAATGGAAATCCATGAACATATTTCACTATGTAAATAAACTATTACACACACACACACACACACACACACACACACACACACACACACACACACACACAGGATCATTTCATCAGGTGACGAAAATGCCCTTGACAAATCTAA
The DNA here is from genome assembly GCF_011064425.1 of Rattus rattus. Taxonomy (NCBI): domain Eukaryota; kingdom Metazoa; phylum Chordata; class Mammalia; order Rodentia; family Muridae; genus Rattus; species Rattus rattus. Next base: position 139,433,424 of record NC_046155.1, read on the forward strand.
CACCTTTCATATTAAAAATCTCGGAAAGATCAGGAATTTAAGACCCATACCTCAACATAGTGAAAGTAATATACAGCAAACCGGTAGCCAACATTAAGATAAATGGACAGAAATTTGAAGCACTCCCACTAAAATCAGGGACTAGTCAAGCCTGCCCACTCTTACCCTATTATTCAATATAATACTCAAAGTCCTAGACAGAGCAATCAAAAAACAAAATGAGTTCAAAAGGATAAAAATTGAAAAGGAAGAAGTGAAAATATCACTATTTGAAGTTGAAAGGATAGTATATATAAGTGACACCTAAAGTTCCACCAGAGAACTAATAAGCCTGAAAACAACTTCAGCCAAGAGGCTAGATATAAAATTAATTCAAACTAATCAATAGCCTTCCTCTACTCAAAGGATAAACAGTCTGGGAAGAAATTAGGGATATGACACCCTTCACAATTGTTCAAATAACATAAAATAACTCAGTGTGACTCTAGTGAAGCAAGTGAAAGATCTGTAAGACAAGAACTTGCAGTTTATGAAGAAAGAAATTGATGATCTCAGAAGATGGAAAGATCTCCCATGCTCTTGAAATGGCAGGATTAATATAGCAAAAATGTTCATCTTCCCAAACGTAATCTTCGACTTGAATGCAATCCCAATCAAAATTCCAAATGAATTCTTTGAACAGTTAGAAATAGCAATTTGCAAATTCATTTGGAACAAAAATCACAGGATAGCAAAAACTATCTTCAACATTAAAAGAATCACCATCCCTGACCTCAAGGTGATTTACATAGCAACAGTGATAAAAACTGTATCATATTGTAATAGCAACAGGCAGGTAGATAAATGGAATAGAATTGATGACCCAGGTCTACTGATCTTTGACAACAGAGCTAAAACCCTCCAGTGGAAAAAAGATAGCATTTTCAACAAATGGTGCTGGCTCAACTGGAGATCAGGCTATAGAAGGACACAAATCAACCTATTCTTATCACTCTGTACAAAGCTGAAGTCCAAGGGTATCAAGGACCTCTACATCAAACCCGATACACTCAAACTAATAGAAGAAAAAGTATGGAAGTTTCTTGAACGCATGGGGACTGGGGAGAATTTTTCGAACAAAACACCAATGGCTTATGCTCTACGATCAAGAATTCACAAATGTCACCTCATAAAACTGCAAAGTTTCTGTAAGGCAAAGGACACTGTTATTAGGACAAAATGGTACCCAACAGATTTGGAAAAGATCTTTATCCATCCTAAAACCAATAGAGGGCTAATATCCCAAATATATAAAGTACTCAAGAAGTTAGACTCCAGAGAGCCAAATATCCCTGTTAAATATGGAATACAGAGGGTTAGGGATTTAGCTCAGCGGTAGAGCGCTTGCCTAGCAAGCACAAGGCCCTGGGTTCGGTCCCCAGCACCGAAAAAATGAAAAAAGAAAAAAAAATGGGATACAGAGCTAAACCAAATATTCTCAAGTGAGGACTATCAAATGGCTGAGAAGCACCTAAGGGACTGTTCAACATCCTTAGTCATCAGGGAAATGCAAATAAAACAAAACAAAACAAAACAAAACAAAAAAACAAAACAAACAAACAAAACAAAACAAAACAAAACAAAACCACCGGAATCCCACCTCACACCAGTCAGACTGGTTTATATCAAAAGTCAGGTGACAACATGTGCTGCCAATGATGTGAAGAAAGAGGAACACTAATCCATTTTGGTGGGATTGCAAACTGGTGCAAACTTGGACAATCAGTCTGAAGGTTCCTCAGAAAATTGCAATACCTGAGGACCCAGTATACCCCTCCTGGGCATAAGTGGAAATGATGCTCCAATGTACAACAAAGACACATGCACCACTGTGTTCTTAGCAGCCCTATTTATAACAGCCAGAAGCTGGATAGAACCCAGTTGCCCTTCAACAAATAAATGGATACAGAAAATATGGTACTTCTACACAATGGAATGCTACTCAGCTATCAAAAAATACGACTTCGTGTAATTTACAGGCAAAGAGATGGAATTAGGTAATATCATCCCCAGTGAGGTACCTCAATCATAAAATAAATAAATAAATAAATAAAATCCCAAAAAGCAAACAAAAAAACAAACAAAAACCAGACAGAATATTGACTCACTGACAAGTGGATATTAGCTCTAAAACTCAGATTAACAAAGATAAAATCTACATACCACATTAAATTCAAGAAAATAGATGAGTAAAGTTTGGATGCTTCAGGCCTTCTTAAATAGGGGGAATAAAAATATTGATAGGAGTTGACATGGAGATAAAGTTTGCAGCAGAGACTGAAGTAGTGGCCATTCAGAGCCTGCCCCACCTGGGGATTCAGCCCATATACACATATCTACCAAACCCACACAATATTGCTGCTGCCAAAAATGCATGTTGACAGGAACTTGGTGTAGCTGTCTCTGAAAATGCTCTGCTAGAGCATGACAAATTCAGAGGCAAATGCTCACAGGCAACCAATGAACTGAGAATGGGGTCCCCATTGAAGGAGTTGAAGACAGGATTGAAAGAGCTGAAGTGGTTTGTACCCCATAAGAAGAACAAGACAAAACAACCAGAGCTCCCCGTGACAAAACCACCACACAGAGTACACATGGATACACCCATGACCCCAGCTGCATATGTAGCAGCGGAAAGCCTTTTTGGGCACGGATGGATTGAGAAGTCCTTGGTCCTTCTATGGCTGTACCCCTCAGTGTAGAGGAATATCAGGGCCAGGAAGTTAGAATGGGTGGGTGCTTTGATAGGTGAATGCCCTTATCTAAGAAGGGGGAGGGATATGAGTTAGGTAGGGGTATGAATAGGAAACTGGGAAAGGGGATAAAATTTGAAATGCAAATATCAAATAATAATATCCAATAAAAAAGCTTTAAGGGGAAAAACTATGCAAATTTCAAAGACAATTATTTTGGAAGAGCATTTTATTATTTGCTACTGTATGTGTTTGAAAATTTTTATGGAGCACATGTCTAAAGAGTATAGGAGAGTGAGTCCTCAGCTCCCCTCTGACTTGCATCACAGATCAAGGGAAGCAGACATATAGGTGTTATTAATTGAACATAGTTTCTCTGAAGGTGTAATTAGTAATTTTAAATATTGAGAAATTCTTTGGGGGAAAGGAAGTTATTGTAATAATGGCCTGTCACATTCCTCCTCTCTCCAACCACTTTGTTTTTATGCAAGTGCCTCTCCACACATTCATCCATTTCTGCATAGCCAATCTATCCTTATCCTTTGGTGGGACATCAAGACTCCACAGTACTGAGGGCCTCTCCTCCTGTTGATGTGAGATAAGACCATTCTCTGCTTCACATGTATATAGAGCCCTGTGGAACTCCAGGTATACTCTTTGGTTGGTAGTTTAGTCTCTGGTAGCTCTAGGTGGTCTCTTTAATTCACATAGTTCTTTCTATGGTGTTGCAATCTCCCTCAGCTCCTTCAGTCCTTCCCCTAGCTATTCCATTGTGGTCTCCAAGGTGTAGTCTGGTGATTGGTATCTGCATCTATTTTGCTGAGGTGCTGATAGAACCACTCAGAGAACAGCTATATCAGGCTTCTGTCAGCAAGTGCTTCCTGAAATCAGCAGTAGTGTTGGGGTTTGGTATCTGCAGATGGAATGGATCCCTAGATTGGGCAGTCGCTGGATGGCCTTTCCTTCAGGTTCTTTTCCATATTTTCCCTCTCTATCCTTTTGTCAGGAACATTTCTGGATTAAAATTTTTGATATGGGCGGGTGGCTCAATCCCTCAACTAGGGGTAGTGACTATCAAATGGAGGTTGTCTCTAAGATTCTATCTGCCCTGTGCAGGGTATTTCTGATAAGGAAATCCCTATTTGGTCCTGGGAGCCTCTTGTTTCCCTGGTGTCTGGGGATTTGTAGTAGCTATCCCCAGTTCTGCAGTCCCCACTGCTAATCATTTCTATTCGGTTTCCTAACCATCTGCATTTCTCTTCTATCCCTTCCAATAACTGATTTTGTTCCATCTTTTTCCCTCTCCCTCCACTCTTCCTTCCAGGTCCCTTCCTTCCTCTATCTCCTGTGACAATTTTCTTCTCTCTTCTATGTAGGAATGAAGCATCTACATTTTGGTCTTCCTTCTTTTTTACATAGATATCCTCAACACTGTGTCCCTAAACCATTGAATGAATAATGAAAATATGGTACATTTACACAATGAAATGTAACTTACTTCATGAAATAAAAATCAATGAACTCTTACTTAAGTGGATAGAACTAGAAAAAAGTCATCCTGAGTGAGAAAAATCATCCTGAGTGAGGTACTCAGAACCCAAAAGAAAAATTTAGATGTGATCACTTAAAACTGCTTGTTAAGTTTTAATCCTTACAAAGGTATGTAAGAATCCTTAAGTCCTCAGTGGTAAGATATAGGGTGAGGAACTAGAAATGATGGAAGATTTTCCTGAATAAGTGAAAACATAATTAAATCTGGAGACATGTGGTATAATGTGATAGTTGAATGGGAATATTAAATGCAGAAGTGGAGGAAAGTGGGGTAAGGGACATAAGAATCTATGGACTTCTGAAGAACATTATAGAATAGTACTACAGTAGAAGCTCCTTAATATATATACTATGTTAATGGAATATTCTTAAAATATATCACAAATTAATGGGGAGTATAAAACTAAACTGCCATCTCTCACTACCAAAGCCACTCCAGTGCCATGTATGGGTTACATCTATTTGAGTTTTGATGACTGAGATCACACAGAAACTCTGAAACAACTTACATTCCTACCCACATCATTGGTTGCTTTACAGAAACTGATGGCAAAGCAATATTGATGAGACAACACTTACCTATCTCACTGAACATGAAGAAGTTAAGTTGGTGACTAACTGGAATATTCACTACTTCTAGATAGTGTTCATGGATTGGAAATTTTATTCATACTTCCTGAGGAGAAAAGGAAAGATGAACATAGCTGAAATCCTTCAGTTTACAAGGGGGACAGTCTACAGTGTACATGGGTGCAATAGTTGTACAAACGCGGTGAGAGTAAGTTACAATTATTTGACTAGATTCAATGCCCAGTCCATGAGACACATTCCTGATGAAGTTTATATGCCCAAGAAAAGGGAAATAAGTAGATTGTGGATCAAGGCTAATACCAAACACCATTTTATTCTGCAAAAGCAATGTAGCAATTGAAGGAATCCTAATGATATTCTGTTATTCCCTGTACTTAGTATATTTCTCAGCCATGATCACAGAAGCTACTCTCTGTTATTGATGGGAACAAAGGCAGACACATAACTGAAAAATGTGTATAGAGTAAGAGAGATTTGGTAACTCAGTCATAAATGCAAATTCTCTATCAAATCTCTTCCTTCATCTCTCATGGATCTTTGTGTTGGGTGAAAACTAAGAGCAAGTGGGAATGGAAAGAATGTAACAAAGGAACCAATGTCTTTCAGATGTAACAGACCTAACTCACATGTGATCTCATATAGATAATGACAGCATGCATATGGTTTCCATAGAGTAAAGTGAATTTGATCCCATTACTGAGAGAAAGAACAAATGTTCCTAAAATGAATTAGAAATTATTTTATTATGGTGGAGTCTTGCTGATTATAGGAATCACATTCATGGAAGATTTTATTCAAAACAATAAACAACCAAATCATATGAACTCAATGGTATTTTGAGAATAATTTTTTGATTCCTAATGCTGTGTCTCTCAACATAAAAACAGATAAAATTGAACAAAAGAGAAAGTGGAAAAGAACATCAGTTTTTCCCAGGAGATTTCAAGATAAGATCATGATGTATACACACAATAAACTTTCTTTGCTGGACATAGAGAATTCAACCTTGTGCTATCCAGCAAAGTTTCCCTGGTGGTTATCTTTCATAATGCTAGAAAACACTATCGAGGCTCCATTAAGAAAAAATAATGGTTTTCTTATCCATTAATAATCCTTATATGCTACAATAATGACTGGCCTAGTAAAATGCATTAACATTTCAACTGTGTAAAGGGAATTTTGTGCTTAACTAACCAAATTATTAATTAGAGGGAGGCCAGTACTACAGGAGAGAATTCAGGAATGATACTACAAACATGGTCAATAAACTTGGCTAGGGAATTTAAAGATCCTACCAGAGAACACACTAACATTGCTTTACTAAATCTCCATTTTGTCAAATTCCCTTTTAAATATTTCTGTTATGTTCTTTGGCATGTGTTGCTGATTATTTCCATAGATAACAATTTTATTACTAATGTTTTTGTTGGCACAATGATACCTATCTACATAAAGGACTGTTATTAAGCAACAGTCAGTTCTCAGACAACAGTTGGGAGTTCTAAAACTCCCCATACCTGGTAAAAGCTAGAGGACAGGAACAAATGCTATGGAATGTCCCTTTAAATGGCCTGGCTCTTGTAAACATGGCCTCCTACAGTTAGAGTTACAAGTGTGCTCCTCACAAGATTGAGCACAAATTCAAAGGGCTTCTCAATATTCCAACCCTGCATGCACACATTCTTACTGACATAGATGGCTACTAGGGTAGCAAGTGTCCTGTTTCCTTAGAAATGTGGTCACTGGTAAGGATAAACAGAACATATTTCAGAAAAATAAAACAACATACAACAAAATCAGAGGGAGCATCCTGCTAAATGGTGAGAAATTCAAAACATTTTCATTAAAATCAGGAACAGGACAAGGAAGTTTATTCTTCCTGTCTTATTCAGCAAATATTAGGAGATTCCTTTGAATAAGATATGATTTTATGCATAAAAGTTCCTAAATGTGGCAGCAGAAACCTGATAATGCTGAAAATCACTTTCAGCAAAGTTACAGTGTGAAAAAATTAATGAAAAGCCATGTCCAGAAATAACAAATATTTTGAGGAACAAGATATATAAACAATATCATTTATAAAACATTATATATAATACTGGTATATAATATATATTATATAAAACATGTTATATAAAATGTTACATATGTATTACCTATGCATATATTTGATGATGACCAATAATATCCTTCACAGAAATTAAAAAATAATGTTGTAAAATTATATGGAGACAAAAAAGATACCCTGTAATATAAACCTGAATAGTAAACAAAGTTGAGGAGATATCATCATGCCAGATTTCAAATTGTACTATGTAATAGCTGAAGTAACAAAAACTGTATTGAATGGTGCTACTCTGTTTTATCTGTATTAATTAATACCACTTTAGAAGCAACAGCCTCAGGAAACCCTCAGAATGATGTTGGCTTGGATCAAAATAGGCATGCATTTTATAATTTATTTTTTTAAATCTGAAACCCAAACAACATTTTGAAATACAAAACAAAATACAATGAGTAAAAGTATAGGACGTGCCTGTGAGTAAATCTGTGTCTCAAAGCCTATTATTAGTCTGCATTGTTTCCTCTGTACACATCTTAAAGCATTCAATTTAGTGTTTTTATGGAATACTTGAGTGTGTTAAAAATTGGGTCTCTGATTTTTGTGTCTGCTCATTTTCCTTCTGTTGGATTGCCTTGTCCACCCTCAATATGTTCTTTCAATATCTTATTATATTTCAGTTTGTTAATGTTTGGATGTTATCCTTTGGGTACCATTTTCCTCATGAAAGCAAGAAAGGAAACAGGTCTGGGAGGGAGGGGAGGTTGGGGAGAAAATGGAAAGAGTTTAAAAAAATGGAAAAATGTAACCATGATATAAATAATAAAAATGAAAATGGAAATGAAAAAGAGGGACAAAAATCAATTTTCAATAAAAATAAAACACCATTTTTTAATGAAAAACAAATTATAGTTCCAAAAACCCAGAAAGAAAAAGAAACAAACAGAAACAAAAGAAAAAACACACCCTTGTGGATTTATCTGATGGAGGATAGCCAAGCCATCCCCCCCAAAAAAAAACATAACCCCACAAAAACCCAAAAACAAATCTGCATTATATTTTGCATATCTTATAAAGTTCATCCAAATCAATGGATCAGAGCAAAGTATAGATTACATATGCAAAGAAAGTTCTTTCCAATCCACCAGTTTATTGTTGAATCTGGGCAAGATTTAAAAGTAAAAACATATTAACAAATAACATATACCGAAAGACACTAAAGTATTGTCTTAACATTCAAACTAGATCACCTTCTGTGATCACAGAAGAAAATGGTGTATTATTCTGTACCACACTATGCATTGTATGTGATTAAGTATGTGTGTAAGTGTTTTTGTGTATATATACACATATATGTGTGTGTGTATGTGTGGGTGTGGGTGTATATGTATATATGTGGAAGATGCAGCACGTTTCCACAAGCTTCGAGTTAACACACCCAAATAAACTTGCCCACTACTCTTTCTTACATTCATTTATGGAAACCCCTTTCCTTTATTATAATTATCATAACATCAAAACTCATTCTTACCTGATAACCCTAATTATTCAGAGACTGGGAGGTACAAACAATGTGATCTATTGTGTGCTTTCCATCTGATGATAATCTGTATGCTAACTATCAAATGTTTTTATCCCTTCATATCTTTCAGTCTATGGCAGATACCCAGATACCACTGTAACTTCCTTTATGGGTGTAATTTTTATGCAAAATCCGTACACAAACTTAAATGTCCTTTTTATTTTCCTGACTGCCATTACTCCCACACACCAATAATCCACAATACTGTCAGCTCTTTGAAACGCTAATATTCACCAGTAAGAGAACTGAGCTTAAGTGGAAGGGCAGATTGACAGCTCAAGGGAGGGGCACTGCAGCAAACACGACACAGCACAAGACAAAGGAATCCAGGCCCTGATCTAATAGGTTTCTGATCTCACTGTTCAGAAGCAAAGACTTGAGATCTATAGAATAATCTTTTATCCCAACAAATTTGCAATATTTAGGGTGAAAAAAATCATATCTACCTATGAAACAAATTATGGGTTTTGAGGGAGCTGACCTTGTTTGGTGCATTGCCTTGCTGACCAATCCTAGGGAGGTTGTGACAGGCAACTCTGGCTGCCTCTTCTCTGAGCAGTCCCTGCTGCACGACTTATGTAATCACACCGCCCCCACCTCCAGTCTGTGCTAGTGAGCTAGCATAACCCTCCAATCACATATGCGTACATGGTTGCCAGGCTGCAGAGACTCCAAAACTGATGACGCAAGACAGGCAGATGTGAGCTTTAAGCTGTACTATTGCTAGTATGAAAGCAGGGGTCTTCTCAAAATTGGTCAGAGATAAATTTGAGGTGCTTTCTGGGCAATGATGACTACAGGATATTGAATTATATTCACATTTAGATCTGTATACAAAGGAAAGAAATAGTGCTTAGGACAAATGTAACAAAATTAGAGAATGTACAAAAACACTATATACCTGTAATATCAGGAGAAATCACTAAAGAATAAAAGATGCTACTTAACAACATTCTGCATTAGTGGACACTGACTAAAAGACTGAATATAAAATAAAATGTGCTCTTCTAAATATCTCTTTTCATATTTAGTGTGATGAAATGGAAATGAGAGAGAGAGAGAGAAAGAGAGAGAGAGAGAGAGAGAGAGAGAGAGAGAGACAGAGAGAATGAATTTGAATGATTTCCTTGTTTTCTCTGATATATAATTGCATATCTAATATATTTTCTTGCACACAGTATCCTTATTGGGTTGGGATTTTCTTCCTAGTATTTTCTGTAGGGAAGGATTTGTGGATAGATATCTTCTGAATTTGGATATGTCTTGAAGTTTCTTGTTTTCTCTCTCTATGGTGATTGAGAGTTTTGCTGTGTGTAGTAATATATGTTGGCACTTGTGGTTTTTTCAGAGGTTGCAGGATATTTGTCCAGGCCCTTTTAGCTTTCAGAAACCACATGGAGAATCTGGGTGCAATTCTAATAGATCTGCCTTTGTATTTTTCCTGAACTTTTTTCCTTAACTGCTTTTAATATTTTTTTTTTACTCTGTAGATTTTATGTTTTGATTTTTACAAGCCAGGTGTGTTTTCTTTCAGGGTACAGTCTAGATGTATTTTATAAGCTTCTTGTATGTTTATTTGCATCTCTTTCTTTGGTTGGGGAAGGTTGCTTCGATGATTTTGTCGAGAATATTTTCTGGGCCTTGGATCTTGGACTCTTCACCTTTTTTTTTTCTTATTACTTTTAGGGCTTTTCATGGTATACCAAATTTCCTGGATGTTTTGTGACAGTAATTTTCCAACATTAACATTTTTTGACTGAAGTATCAATTACTTCTATTGCATCTTTTACTCCTGAGAGTCTTTCTTCCATCTCCTGTATTCTGTTGGATCTGTTCCTATTCCCTTCACTAATATTGCGATCTCCAGGATTTGCTCGGTTTTTGTTGTATTTTTTGCTTCTATTTCAGTTTTCAGGTCTTGAACACTTCTATTTATTTCTTTCAACTATTTCATTATATTTTCCTGTATGTACTTCAATGAATTTATTTGTTTCTTCTATTAAGATCTCTATGTTTCATTGTATTTTCCTGTATTTCTTTGAGGGATTTATTCATTTTCTCTTTAAAGGCCTCTATTTTTTATTATGAGATTGGGCTATTTTCTGGTTCTCCAATTCTATTCCCTTGATTTACATACCTATCTCTGAACCAATACCATAGAGCTTTATCGTGTTTGCTCTATAATATAGGTTGAGGTCAGGGATGGTGATTACCCCCGAAGTTCTCTTAGTGTTGAGAATATTTTTTGCTATTCTGGGTTTTTGTTTTTTATGTTCTTCCACCTGAATTTTCATATTGCTTTTTTTTAACTCTATGAATAATTGAGGTGGAATTCTGAAGGGGATAGCATTGAATCTGTAGATTTCATCAGCAAAATGTCCATTTTTACTGTATTAATCCTGCCAATCCATGAGCATCGGAGATCTTCCCATTTTCAGAGATTTGGATTTAAGGTCACTTTCTTATGTTTTGGGTAAGAGATCCAGGGCTTGCTGTTGAGCACTAACTGAGGTTTGGGGGTAGCATAATGCCCTGGCTCTTGTTGTGTTCTTTTGAGGGACTTTAACCATCTGAATGGCTTTAGTCCCTGGATATTCTTGTTGAAGTAGGTATTGAGAGGGAGATGAACCTTTATGGTCCTGGTGGGGCAGGCCTCTGATGAATATCCTCAGAATGTATGGTTATGGACCTGCAATTCTGTGTGGTTAATGAGCCTCAGGTCTGCTGAAGGTCTACAGAGGGCTGACAGGAGACTGGAGGTTCCTCTGAGATGGCAGGTTGCTCAGGGCAAATTTGGCTTGTCCCAGAGAGCTCAGAGAGCAAAGAAGTTGGGTGGGAGAATGGAAACTTACCAGTATGGATAAGTAGTGATGGAGGTGGAGGAGGAGCAGGAGAATGGAGTTCCGTGGGATGGCAGGATGCTCACCGCAGCTTCCCTTGTCCCAGAGACTCAGAGAGCAGCTCAGAGGGCTCAAGTAGCAGGAGAAAGGAGTTCCTTGTGGGGTAGCAGGTTTTCACATATTTTAGCAGTGTCAGTAGCCCACTATAAAATACTACTTGTTAAGTTTTTAAACGTGTACTTTTAACTAAGTGCTACTAATTTATTCACATATGTCTTGAACTGAAAACTCATAGGCAAAATCTGAACATTAAAATTTGTTATTCTGTTACAAAATTGTTTTTCTATCGGGGTTCTTAAAAGATCTCCATTCTGCTTATAAAAATTTTTCATCATAGGAAACACCCCAAAATAGAACCCTGCCCAATGCAATTTTTCATCTATATAAAGACAATATAAATGTTTACCAACATAGGGATTATTTGAATTGAATGGAGTTGATGGGCTTTTAAACTTGACTATGGACCCAGTCTTGTAGCACAAGTCAAATATATTCCTGTGTACCATTATTTATAAATGCAAATCGAGAGCAGTTAGTTCCAAAGACCACAGCTTAGTAAGTGTTTCACTCATAATAGATGAAACTGGAGTGTGTGGATCCCCTGGATTTAAATATATCATCTTTTAATTTTATTAAACATTTTGATCTTACCTTTATTTCATATCGTATATAAATAGAAGAGGAAGTACGACAAAGAATTGTCAGTGCCACATAGAGAAATGTAAGAAGGTGAAATAGATTAATGCTAATACAATTTGATTTTCTATATAATTCAATGTCATTTATTAATTTCATCATGCAGATGGTAAAAGAAGGTAAAAAAGAAAGAAAAACAAAAGATTGAGATTGTAAACTAATGCTAGCAACAGGAAATAACAGTACATTATCTATATTGTCATTGCCATTCTCCTTTCCACAGATAGGCTCATAAATGGTATTAATATGCATTACTATGTCTCCTTTTTCACTCTTTAAATAACAAAGTGTTTATAAATTCATGGAAATATATTCACCATAGTTATGTGAATCCTAATCTGTATATATACTGTGCTACACTTTTTCAAATAAATCCGTATGTAGCCTTA